>NW_006775554.1:186739-268202 GCF_000442215.2 Lipotes vexillifer
AGAGCGGGGGGCGGAGGATGAGCAGCCCATGGACACCTCGCCCAGCGGTGGCCTCCACAGCAGGCTGGCCAACGGGCTGCCTGCTGCGCGGGCGGCAGGCGGGGACAGCTTCAACGGGCAGCCGCCCTCAGGCTCTGCCGGTACCCCCGTGGCCCGGGAACTGAGGGCCTTCGTGGAGGCCACCTTTCAGAGACAGTTTGTGCTCACGCTGAGCGAACTCAAGCGCCTCTTCAACCTGCACTTGGCCAGCCTGCCTCCCGGCCACATGCTCTTCAGCGGCATCTCGGACCGCATGCTGCAGGACACGGTGCTGGCCGCCGGCTGCAAGCAGATACTGGTGCCTGTAAGTAGCGCCTGCTGGACCAGCAGCACACTCCCCCTCGGAGGGCTCCTGGGTTGGCAGCATCTTTCCTGGCTGAAAGTGGCTGTGGAGAGAACCTGGTGCCAGAGTGGCCTGAGCCCTGCCGGCTTTGGGGAAACAGCTGTTTGTAGGGCGCACGGGGCAGGGGCACTCGGGAGACTGTTGGCCTTGGTGTGAATCTCGGCTCCCACGTGGTTGCTGGGTTTACCTCGGGCCGGTCAGCCTCTCGGCTCTGCACCCTCATCTCAAGTGGGTGAATGTTAGTTTTTGTGTCACAGGGCTTTGGTGAGGGCTGAGTGGGAGCCTGAGGCTGTCACCTGTTGGCTTGGCACAGAGCAGGGCCTTCCTTGGTCACGCCGGCTCCCCGTCCCAGGGTCTAGCCCCTTCTTGTTCCCTCATTCCTGTCAGCTTTGCCGTTTTTCAAGATAATTTCACTTCTAGTATCATTTGATCTTCTTGCAACGGTAGATGAAGAAACCCGAGTTTCAAAGAAGTAGAATGACCTTGTTTAAAGCTCACGTACCCAGGAGGTGATAGAGCTGGAAGTTGAACTTCTGCAGTGGCTCCAAGTCTTAAATCCTTTCTGCTTCAGCTGAGATGAGCTGGCCCTCTCACCAGAGCCCCCAGCTGTGCCTGGGCTCCTGCCGGTGGGCCTCCCTGCCCTGGAGGCTGGCTGGCCAGCGTGGCTCTGTGGCCTTTCCATTAGCATTTCTGGGGCCAAGCCTGCAGGTGCAGGGGCGGGCCACCCCCCTCCCCCAGGCTTCTGGGCTTCTTGTCCCGTCATTGGAAGGGGCCCTAGAGGGGAGGAAGTGCAAGAGCAGAGGGACCCTTGGAGACCATCTCCCTGCGCTGAGGGTGAAGCGTGCCAGGCTGTGGTCCCAGGGAGGCTGTGCTCGTCATTCTCTCTCCCAGGCTCTGTCCAGACGTGGCAGCACGTGGGGTGAGGTGGGGCTGTGTCTGCCTCTTAACAAGGGAGCGCTGACGTCTGCAGTCTAAGGTCAGAGGCACCTGCGGCCTTGGGTGATGTGAGGCAAAGGCGCATCCCTGTGTACGTGAGGAGCAGAAACTAGGACAAGAGGCCCTGGGTCCCAGGCTGGCTGGGGTGTCCCGGGGGATCTGGCCCTCGTGGCACGGAGCCTCCTTGGTGAGCTCTCTACAGAAGGTACTGGGGTTTGGGGGCCCTGCCCTGTTTGGAGCCACCCTTGTCCACCTAGCAAACGGGTCCAGTTATCTGCAGACTCGCCTTTTGCTGACTGACTGAGCCAGGCAAGGGAGGGGCGCCTGCCTGATGTTAGCCAGGCCATCTTGTGCTGTTGGAGTGGATAGAGGGCGAGGGGCATGGAGTGGGCCACCTTTGGGACTCGTGATCCTGTATCATAGTCATGTCCAAGGTGGAATGTTCCTAGACCTGTCCAGCCTTGTTTTTTTTTTTTATACAAGGGAGCTGAGGCCCAGGGAGAGCAAGTACACTCGCAAAGACTTGAGTTTAACTCCTGGTTCTACCACCTATTAGCTGTGTGACCACAGACATTGAGTGAACTCTCCGAACCGGGCTTTTCTCATGGAGAGTGGAGGCAGCAACACCTCGCTTCCTCTGTGGTAGCAAATGAGACTGTATATTTAGAGCCCCACCTGGGACTTTACATGGTAGGAACTGTTACTATTGCTTGTGTTGAGGTGCCACTCCACCAGGCGCCCCCTCCTCCGTCCCCCTTCTCCAGGAACCAGGAGCCCGGGCCACCCTTTCCTCGGCCCATCTTCGGACGCTGCTGAGCTGCGAGGCACGGGCCGCTTAGGGTCGGGCAGCCCCTCTAACCCGTACAAGCACGGCCCTTGTGGGAGGGATTGAAAGGAATTCCCAGGATATTCCTAAGGAGTTAACGGGGGTGGGAGTGCTTCTCAGGACACGGCGGAGGGTTGATACTTAGGGTGGGAGGACACAGGATGTTAAAGCAGAGAGGAGAGCTAATGCCAGGCTGACGGGAAAACAGAAGCAGCCTCCTCCCCGCCTTACGGAGCACGGCCGCAGGCTGCGGGCCGGTGCGTCCGGCTCCTCACAGGAGCCTCTCCGCACGTGGGGAGTGGCTGGCGAGGAGGGGGACTCAGAGGCAGGTGTGCGATGGCCCGCGGCTGGTGGGAGGCAGGAGCTGGGACTGGAACTCTGTTCCCGGAACTGGGTGGGTGCAGACTGAGGGCCCCGGGGGAGGGAGGGTCCAGGTGGTGAACCCGAGATCAGCCAGCTCACACCTGGGCCTTGGTCAGTTTCCCCCACAGACGGCTGCTTCCCCCGATGAGCAGAAGGTGTTCGCCCTCTGGGAGTCTGGAGACATGAGTGACCAGGTGAGGTGACCTTTGCTGCCGTCCTCCCAGGAGCAGGTCGGTGTTCTGCAGTAGGTTAGACCTTTGGGGAGACCCAAAGTGCGGTTGTGTCCACTTCAGATTTTCCAGCCGCTCCCAATTTTAAGTATTCTGGCTCTGTGTCTCTGTGTACTTCAGACGTGCTGGATGTGCCGGTAGTGTGGGCCAAAACCAGTGGTTTCCAAATGCCAGTCTGGACCATCGGCATCAAAATCGCCTTTTAAAAAATACAGAGATTCCCAGGACTGACCTCAGAGATTCAGTTCAGTCCCATAGGAATGGGGTAGGGTATTTAAGTTTCTGCAAAGCTTTCTAGATGATTCTGATGCCCCGGCAGGCTTGTGAACCTGTGACGGACCACATTTTTCAGGTGGCTGATGGCGGTAGGAATTAAAAGGATTCCTTATCAGATCTCAGGTGCTGGATCAGATCTCAGGTTAGAGAAATTGGTCGTTTTGCCTCTAGTCACACCCAGACAGGAAGGGTCACGGGTGTCCAGTGAACAGAATATGAATGCAGCCAGCAGCACCTGAGGCCCAGAAGTTTTCCTTAAATCATGAGCTTGCCTGAGTTTTAAAGATTAAGATTTAATTGCTAAACTCCAATTGATCTGTCCTTTTCCAGGTCCTATCCCTCAGGGGTGGGGAGAAGGGGAGTGAGCAAAGGCCCACTGAGTTTTGTGTCCCCTTTTGCCTCTTGGAAGGGGACTGACAGGCAGGCTGAGAATACCAAAGCGGCAGGGCCTTCTGTGATGGTGCCGTAGATGGAGAGCAAACTGGAACAGTCTCTGTGTGCTTTTGGCCAGAATAGGTGGCATCTGGGTTTCCTACTCCTGAAGTACTCCAATCATTGAAAGGAAAAAAGTATTAAGTGCATGTTCTTAAAAATAAGTAACACTGAAGCTATATGGGAAACCATCTCCTGCCTTGCCTGACCTGATTCCCACGCCTCAGAGGCAGTCACTTTTTAACTACAAGATACCACCAAAAGAGTTCCTCCATTTAAAAAAATTATTATATATATGCAAAATGTGCTTATACTGCTCTCTGATGTCTCAACTTGATGTTATCAGTGGGCTTCCTGTTGTGGTGGATGAGGATTTAGTTCTCAGCTATGGGAGAATGTAGACAGGTGTGGGGTGTGTTATGACAATTTTTTTGTTAAATCATATATCAATGCTTATAGCATCATGACTGGAAATTTGTTCATTGTAGAGCCAAATACCAGTAGTATCTATGATTATATCTCTTTTTTTTCACTTTTTTCCAGCTTTATTGAAATATAATTGACATCATTTCTTCTTTATACTTCTTCCTATTCTCACTTACGTGGTTTTCTGAACACGTAGATACCAAGAGTAGTACCGTTCTTGAGTCTGACTCCCCGGATGCCTCTCCAGCAGGACCAGCTCCATGTCTCTTGCTGGCTTGCAATCTTTTGTCTTCCTTCTTGCTTAATTTTAGCTTCTAAGGGCACAGAGGAGTTGTCTGCATTCTTCCACGTCTTAAAATGGCTTGCTTTTGTCCTCCGGTTTTATTATTTGTCTGGGACTAGGATTTTGGAGGGCAAATCATTTTCCTCTGAATTTAAGATCATTTTCCACTGTATTCAAGCTTTCAGAGTTGTCGTGCACTGATACTCTGTTCGTTGGTCTTTTCAGTTTGATCCACACCCTTCCCTTAAACCAAACTACGGTTTTCCTCACTCCACGTATAGCACATCAGTGCAACTCCAGATGCACCCTGGTGTGGATTATTACTGTACTGGACAGTTGAGTCATTCTTACGAAGTTCTGTGATAGATTTATAATTCTTGTACCTGTTTTTTTCTGTTCTTCCAGAATTCTTAGGTCATATGTTGGAACTAGAGGATCAAATCTTTTTTCTCTCATTTAACACCTTTTGTACTTTGCAGGGGGTGGGGATTTTGACTATCCTGTATCCTTCCTATTTAGTTTTTCTTTGGGACATAATGCTTTTCATGGCATCCTGTCTTGTTTGTGTGCCAAGACTTTAAGCCACTCACTCATCCTGTTCTCTGTCTTCACGCAGTTTAGATGGTGGCTTCACCTGCCTACTGAATCAGTTACCACTCCTGTTCCCCCCCCCCCCCCCCCCCCCCTCAGCCGAGGGATGGCCTCCAACTGTGATTCGGAAGGTGCCAGCATTCTCCCTACTGCAGCCATACCAGCAGCTCCTTGGGCCTGGTTTATCTTCCCTCTGCCCCCACCCCACCTCCCCATTGTACTATAAACACACTTGCGGGGGGGGGGGGTCTTCCCTGGTGGCCCAGTGGTTAAGACTCCGCACTCCCTGCATCGGCAGGTGGACTCTCAACCACTGCGCCACCAGGGAAGCCCACCACTCCTGTTTTTTAATCACGAAAAAGTATGTCTGAATCACTCATCCTCTGCCGATGCCTCACTGGGTTTTTGTTCTTGTGGGCATATACCTTTATTTCTTCATTTTATTGGGGTCTTAAGAGGTGACAAATTGGCCAAACGTGTTTGTCTTTAACCAGAAGTCCTGAGCAAGGACTTTGATCAAAGACTGCAGCGTGGAGTTAGGTCCATAGCCTTTGGGTTTCTTGTTTGGGGATGTTTCTCTTTCAGGTGATTATTTCCCATAATAACATGTTTTTGCTACTAAAGCATCGACAGGTTTTGCTTGAAATTTTTTCCAAAAATTACCGGGTGCGCCGGAACATGATCCAGTCTCGGCTGACTCAAGAGTGTGGAGAAGATCTGAGTAAACAGGAGGTGGATAAAGTGCTAAAGGTACATCCATTTTGTGTATGATAATATCCGGAGGCTCCAGGCTCTTGCTGACGGTGAGCTTAAGACCGGGGCGCCCACAGCTGGCTCCTCCCTGTCTTAGATAGAGGCTGACAGTGTGTGGAAAGGCACCTAGTCTCGTGCCTTTCCTACTGCTGTGTTTATAAATCTGGCTTCCTCTGGACTCCTCCCCAGCCGGTCGGGTCTTCAGCAACAGATAATTGGCATCGGTGTGGTTGGTATATGCAAAAGGACTAAATTGAATAAGACGTAAGCTCCATCTTAAAAAAATATAGTCATCCTTTACGGTGCCAGGGCCTAGATTCGAATCCTTACCCCACTCGTTTGAATCGTGTACTACTTTCATGGTTTTTGCCATAGCCACATACTAACTCTTGTGCTACTTGCTTTTAGTAGAACAATTTTTAAATAGAATTTAGTTTAAAAAGGAATATATCATTTGTCTAGTATATGAAAATACTTAATTCCTGTTAAGCATTACCTATAATGCCTTTATGGATTGACTCTGTGGTACAAATATCATACTTGTAGAAGCGTTGGAACACTGAAAGCTGATGACAAATCCCCTATATTCTAGTATTTTTATATTCCAGGTCCATAGATGCTGATGCTATTTGTGAAGCACTTTTGTTCTGGTCAGCTTATATTCAGTTTTTGTATTTTGTGTTTATAGAGCACATTCATTTATAGTCCCTCACTCTGAAGATAACCCCTGAGGAGAGGAGGGGCTTGAGGCCCACACATGGAGGAGGCTGGGTGGTGACCACAGTGATGTGGTCAGGCAGATTTTGATCTCCCATTTGTGTTCTCTCCATTAATCATAAATCAAGTTTTGATAGTCTGCGTAGAATGTAAGTAGCTCCTTTTCCTGCTAAAGTCTGCCCTTGACATGTTTCTCTATTCATAGGACTGCTGTGTAAGCTATGGTGGCATGTGGTACCTTAAAGGGACAGTACAGTCTTGACAATAGTTGCAAACCACTAACCCAGTGAATTCAAGCCCAAGGAAGGACGGCAGAGCCAGCAGAGGTGGAAGTAGAGTCTCGATTGCTTCAGAAGACTTGGAGCAAGAGGAACTGACCATCTCGTGGCCTGTGGCATTGCACTGTCCAGTGGACAGAGGGGATCATACTCAGCCAGTGGCAGGGTCAGCTTAAGTTAGACCGCTCCCAGAAGAGACAAGCTGGGACCTTCTCTGCAGTACAGTTTGAAATTCCTGATGTATTTTGTTTATTATTTGGTTCCATTCTCATAATAAAGAGAGTGTATACTGACATGGGCAGGATGATGAAAATCATGGTTTAATATTTTACTTTCAAACTTAATGCCAACAAGGTCTAGGTTATGTTTACAAGAAAACCTCAAGGTTTTTAATATTTAAAATGCCTAGAAGCCAATATTAAGTCTTCAGTTATCTATCTGCTAAGACTTCTGCCAATTTCGTTAAACAAACCAAACTGAATTGTTTTACTGTTGGTTTCCTGTGGCCATTTTCCCTTTTAAAACAACCTACTTTATGTAGCAGTCTCAACTGTTTACATGAACCATAGCAAAAAATCAGAATCAAATCCATTTCTTCTTAATGTTTGCATAAGGATGCAAGCAAAACCAGGTAAGTATGGAACAGTGTATAAGTGAGGTCATCACACTTTGATGTAAAGAATTTATATTTTGTGTATTTTTAAAATAAATGCTAACACTAACGTGGCATCATGGTGCTGTTGTCTTCAAATGGTTACAAGAAGGCAATGCTCTCTGTGGTTTCAAAGCCTTGTATGTACACCAGAGGGAAGAGAGCCAGCAGCACTGCCCAGTAGTGCTGTGCAGTCACATATGTAATTGTAAAATTTTCTGGTAGACACATTAAGATAGTAAAAAGAAACGGGTTAAATTTTAATGTATTTGATTTAGCCTAATATAGCTAAAACATCAACTTGTAATAAAAAATAATATTTTCTTGGTACAAAGTTTTCAAGATCTGGTATCTTATAACACGCACAATTGGACTAGCTACAGTTTAAGTACTTGGCACATGTGTCTCGTAGTGACTACTGGACAGTGCAGCCCTTAGAGGATTATGAAAAAATAAGCCGGATTGGGCTAGATGTGAAATTTTGCTAGTTAAGACGTTTGCCCTGGTCTATTTTGGGCAATAGAGCCATTACTATCTGAAGGTTTAGATGATGGTCTATGTGTATGTACACCCCGCCCTCCCCCCCCCCCAAAAAAAAAAGAGAAACATCTATTATTTGGTAATGTAGTTTTTAGTAGGCATTGATTGATTGTATATTATGTTCTTGGTTCTAATTGTTAACATATATGAGTCTGAAAAGAGTAAAAAAAGCTTCCAGAATTTTTCTGGAGTGTGTCCAGCTATCATATAATACTTCCAAGGGGAGGCCCCTTGTGGTAGAGCAGAGACTGAGCAGAGCAGAACTGGCAGGGGTTGGGGGAAGTCAGGCTCAGCAGGGAGTCAAAGCCTTAAACACTAATAAAGAGAGATGAGTTAAACACTGAATTCAAATAGCTAGGAAAATGATAAAGAACATAGGAAATGTTGAAAAACAAAATGAGGTAAAAAATGAACGTAAAGTAAGATATCTCAGTAGTTACCAGTGAAGGAAAATGGCACAAGCTTGTATAGATAGTGAGATGGGAAAAGTTACAGGGATTAGATGATTTATAAGAAAAATATAAATGACTAAAAGTGGTTGGAAAGAAATTGCAGTAGAGCAATTATTAGAGAAAAAAGGGCCAGGGATTATCATAGTTGAATTATAGCACATCTTTCTTTATGAGGTAACACAAGGGTTAAACTTCAGCATGTAATAGGCCCCCAAGTTCTTATCAAAGGATTAATTTAAAAACCTGAGAAAGGGGCTTCCCTGGTGGCGCAGTGCTTGAGAGTCCGCCTGCCGATGCAGGAGACGCGGGGTCGTGCCCCGTTTCGGGAGGGGCCCACATGCCGTGGAGCGGCTGGGCCCGTGAGCCATGGCCGCTGAGCCTGCGCGTCCGGAGCCTGTGCTCCGCAAATGGGAGAGGCCGCAACAGTGAGAGGCCCGCAGAACGCAAGAAAAAAAAAGAAAAAAAAAAAAAAAAAAAAAAAAAAAAAAAAAAAACCTGAGAAAGATAGCATGAGATGAATAAAAATTCTAACTAGTGGATTCCAATGGCATGTTAAAGAAGTCAGTCAGTCAACCATAAAAGGGTGCTATCCGGGCATTTCCTCTAAGATCAGGCACGAGGCAAGGATGCCTACCGTAACTGCTTCTGTTTAACATAGTGTTGGAAGTCCTCGCTGGACCAGCTATAGGCAAGAAGAAGAAAAAACTTGGAAATGAAGAAGTAAAATGATGTTTGCAGATGGTATGATCTATACGTAGAAAACTAAAGCTTCCACAAAAAGCCTGTTCCGATGAGTTCAGCAAAGTAGTAGGAAACAAAGTCAGCCCAAAAATCAGTTGCATTTCTACACACTAACAAGGAACAATCTAGAAAGGAAATTACAAAAACAATTCCATTTACAATGGCATCAAAAAAATAAAATATTTAGTAACTGACCAAGGAGGCAGAAGATTTGTATAATGAGAACTACAAAACATTGCTGGAAGAAATTAAGACAAACGGAAACACATGTTCATGGATTGGAAGAGTCAATATTGTTAAAATGTCAACAGATTCAGTGCAATTCCTATCAAAATCCCAATGATGTTTTTTGCAGGAATAGAAAAACCCATCCTAATAGTCATATGGAATCTCAAGGGACACCAGATAGTCAAAACAATCTTGAAAAAGAACACAACTGGAGGACTCACACTTCCTGATTTCAAAACTTACTGCAAAGCTACAGTGATCATAAAGGCACATAGACCAATGGAATAGAGAGCCCTGAAGTAAACCCTCATATATATTGTCAAATGGGAAAGGGCAGTCTTCAACAAATGGTGCTGGGAAAACTAGACATCCACATGCTAAAGAGTAAGTTTGGACCCTGACCTAACATAGAAAAAGTTGACTCAAAATGGATCAAGGACCTTGATGGAAGATCTAAAACAAAACTTTTAGAAGAAAACAACTAAAGCATTACTACACCGGATTTGGCAGTCGTTTCTTGCTATGACACCAAAGGCACAGGTAACAAAAAATAGACAAATTGGACTTGGTGAAAATTTAAAAATTTTATGCATCAAAAGACTCAACAGAGTAAAAAGGCAACCCACAGAATGGGAGAAAATACTTGCAAATCATATCATCTAATGAGAGATTAATATCCAGATTATATAGAGAACTAAAACCCAACAAGATAACCCAATTCAAAAATGGGTAAAGGACTGGAGCAGACATTTATTCAAAGCCTGGTACAAGCCGGGGGTGCCCTGAGGTGGTCCTGGCAGGCCAGCCAGAGCACTAGGTGGTCTTCAGTCTGTAGCCTCCACACTGGGACTGGGAGCAAGCAAGTGTGCATGCTGCTCAAGAGCAGAATCCTGGTTACTTACAGCCATCTGGTAAGACCCACCGGTTTTCAAGCCAGCTAATGGGGCTCATCTCAGTGTCGGACTCCAGGGCTGGGGTGCCTAATGTGTGGCTTGAACACCTTGCTCCCCAGAGCGGATCCCTGAGCCTGCCCTGTGATATCGCCTCTTCTGGGTCACCTGCTATGGGTGCAGGCCTGGACTACATCACTTCTCCCTATCAATCAGACTCCGTGTGGTTCTTTTTTTACAGCCTTGGTTGTGGAAGAGCCACACTGCTAGTCTTCAGATGGCTCTCAACGAGAACTATATGTGGTTGCAGTTTTGATGTGTTTGTGGGGGGAGGTGAGCCCAGGGTCCTACTCCACCATCTTGATCCCGCCTCCCAGAGTTATTGCTTAATGGCTATAGTTTCAGTTTTAAAGAGGAAGTGTTATGGGGATGGATGGTGGTGGTGATGGTTGCACAACAACATGAATGTATTTAATACCTCTGAACCGTACACTTAAAAATGGTCCAGATGGTAATTGTGTGTGTCTACCATACCACAATAAAAACAAAACCAAAAAACTTGAAGTTCAGATGGCCCAAACAATCGTCAAGCACAAAAAGAAAAGTGTTTAAAGATTAATAAAACTACATAAAAGTATTGCTTGGCAAACTGCCAGTAACAAGGTAAAAATTAAATAGAATATTTGTAATTTCTAATTGCAAAAGTGAATTTCCTAAATACTAGAGCTCTTAAATAAGAAAAGTAGGAGGCAAAGGACAATACAAAAATGGCTGTTAACAGATTAAAATCTATTCAACCTTATTAATAAAAAATACAGAATTAAAAGGAAACACCATTTTCTTCTTCTCTTAGTTTGGCAAGGGTCATAAAGTTTATTGGCATGGCAACAGGCACATGAAAAGATGCTCAACATTGGTAATTACTAGAGAAATGCACATCAAAACTACACTGAGGTACCACCTCACACCAGTCAGAACGGCCGTAATTAAAAAGCCTACAAATAAATGCTGGAGAGGGTGTGGAGAAAAGGGAACCCTCCTATACTGTTGGTGGGAAAGTAAAGTGGTGCAGTCACTATGGAGAACAGTATGGAGGTTCCTCAAAAAACTAAAAATAGAGTTTCCATATGATCCAGCAGTCCCATTCCTGGGCACGTATCTGGAGCAAACTAATTCAAAAAGATACATGTACCCCTATGTTCACAGCAGCACTATTTACGATAGCCAAGACGTGGAAACAACCTAGATGTCCATCAAGAAATGAATGGATAAAGAAGGTGTGGTATATATATATATATATATATATATATAATAGAATACTACTCAGCCATAAAAAAGAATGAAATCGTGCCATTTGCAGCAGCATGGATGGACCTAGAGATTATCATACTAAATGAAGTAAGTCACAAAAAGACAAATACCATTTGATATCACTTATATTGGAATTTAAAATATGACACAAATGAACTTATCTACGAAACAGATTCACAGACATAGAGAACAGACTTGTGGTTGCCAAGCAGGAAGGGGGTGGGAGAGAATGGATTGGGAGTTTGGGATTAGCAGATTCTATTATATATAGAATGGATAAACAACAAAGTCCTATTGTATAGCACAGGGAACTATATTCAATAGCCTGTGATAAACCATAATGGAAACCATAATGGAAATAAACCATAAACCATAATGGAAAAGAATATGAAAAATAATATATAGGTACAACTGAATCACTTTGCTGAACACCAGAAGCTAACACAACATTGTAAATCAACTATACTTTAATAAAATGTTAAAAAAAATACATGGTTCAAAAAAAGAGATAACATGGTTCAGTAAAAATGGAAGATATAGTATACTCCTATTTTAAAATATGGGGTGGGACTTACCTGGTGGCATGGTGGTTAAGAATCCGCCTGCCAATGCAGGGGAACATGGGTTCCATCCTTGGTCCAGGAAAATCCCACATGCCGCAGAGCAACTAAGCCCATGTGCCACGACTACTGAGCCCGAGCTCTACAGCCTGAGCCACAACTACTGAAGCCCGTGTGCCTAGAGCCCGTGCTCCGCAACGAGAAGCCACTGCAACGAGAAGCCCGCGCACCCCAACGAATAGTAGCCCCCACTCCTGCTCGCCACAACTAGAGAAAAGCCCAGCAACTAAGACGCAACGCAGCCAGAAAAAAAGAAATAAGGGATGATAATGAGCACACTTGTAAGGATATACCAACAAACTGGTAACCAGTTGGTTCTGGGAAGAAAGGTTGGGAGGTCAGGGAAGATGAGACAACTTACTTTACACACTCTTTGTACTGTTTGAAAAAATAATGTTTTACCCATTAATCCAATTTTGCCATTGAGCAAAATTAGATTCAATGCTCATTTTAACATCTGAATACTGTAAAATGTCTTTCCTATGACTGATCAAATGTTTTGAGAATTACCTAGTCAAATGCTCTTAATCCAGAACCAAGCCTGACATTTCTAAAATAGTGAAAATTATATACAGCATATAAATTTGAAAATGTTTTTCAATCATAATTTTAATGAACATTTATCAGTATGAACAGAATTTGTGCTATTACACAATTCCAAGGAATGGGAAAAAATGGAAATGGAAAAAAAATCACTCAGTTCTTCCCAGAGAGATTTGTTGGAAGAAGAAAAGTTGGTAATAACAGTGAAAAGGCTTAAGCTTAAAATAACAAGCAATTGATCCATTTGTTCATTTTCATAGGTAGTTTTATTTGGTTTTTAGAAAAATATACACAATAAATGGAACCTCAGTTCTCTTAAATAGTTTTAAATTAAAAGTATGCAAGTGAGAGGATGAGTGTTATTTCCACAGTCCGGACATCAACACTGTTTAATAAAGTGGCAGATAGGAATTTCTGCAGCAAGTCACAAACGTTTACAGGAATGGCAGGAAGTGAGGAGAGCAGCCTGAGGCTGGCAGTCTGGCCAGCTCAGACGGCACTGCGGGTACAGGTTCATCGCGCCCCTTCAGCCTGAATTTAAGAAAAGAATGATTTGCCTATCCTACAGCTTTGAGTAAAAACATTTGAATGTGGGGAAGAGGCCCTCCAGGGCTCTAACAAGCTAACTGGGCCAACCAGAGCCTGCCCTTTTAGTTTGGTATTCAGTTAGACTAAAATGTATTAGGGTTACCTGTCAGTCACAGTTCAACTGGTAGCCCATGTAACAAACTCAAAGGCCTGGAGTATTTGTTAATGCCATGTATTTTGGATTAGACCACTGCTTTCTCCTGAACATTCTTCTTAATGAATTCACAGTATCCAACAGTGTTTGCGAAAGATATTTTCCCTTGACAGCCATCTGAGTTCTACATAGTTTTGAGAAGTTAAGCAAGGAGGCAGTAGGAATTGTCTTAGCTTTGTCTCAGCTCTGCCCCTTTCCCTATATAATATACACTACATATATATATGTATACATACACATACACACTATACACCACAGTTACTCCAGGCCTACTTCTCCAGGAGCACATATTTTCCCTCCACTGGTCCTGGGGTTTTTCAAGGAATCGCAACCTAATTGTCACGCCAGCCAGAGGCCAGTTTGTCATGGGATTTACTGAGGAGCTTAAATGGAACTCGATTATACAACTGCCACCGGTAGCCACCTTCCTCCCTCGCTGTATGCATTTGCTAAATAAGCAAAGCAATGAGGCAGACGTCAGGAGCAGTATCAGGCTTTGGGGTCTACACACACTTGTGTGAGTGCGGGAGAGAGGTGATAGGAAACAGGCCAATTAGTAGTGGAGCTGGCGGTTCACTTAGGAATGAGAAGAGAGAGATCGGTATTTTGTTCTCTGTTCGTCTATTTCCTGTTTGGTTTTCTTGATGCAACTAAAGATCTCCTTAAAAAGCACTTTGTATTCTGGTGGCGTCGAGGTGGTGGGGCAACTGATGGGCTCTGGGGTGACGGAGGCCGGTTCCCAGCCAAGAGTGCCAGGCTCAGGCTGGGCGTTCACTGCGGCCGGGTCCTTGGCCCTGGAGGTCTGCACAGCCTTGTGGGCCAGGGAGTCCTCCTCCTGCTGGCACTTCCTCAGCAGCTCCTCGTACTTCACCTTGAGGGCGCTGTACTGCGTGTCCACCTCGTGCAGGAGGGACATGCCCCTCTGCTTCACGGCCTTGGCCCTCCGGATGCAGGTCTCCTCGTGGCCCTTCACAATGTCGCCACCCGCCAGGCTGCTCAGCACCGTCTCGCTGCTGCTGCGCTTGAGAGGCTTTCTGTGCGCTTCGGGCATGGTCAGGAACATCTCCTCCAGCAGGCTCTGGCTGGGCTCCTTGACAGGGACAAACAGAGAATCTGGCACCAGCTTCTCAAACCCATTCACAAAAGGCCGCTCTGACTGCAACATCTGCCGCATCTCCGCCACGTCGGCCTGCAGCTCCAGCACACGGGTTCGGTAGGCTTCCGCGGCCCCCAGCTGCTGCTCCAGTTCACTGTTCTCCTTCAGCACCAGCCCGTACTCCTCCTCCACGGTCACCCGCTTCTGCCGCTCCAGGCTCAGCTGGGCCTGCAGCATGGTCACTGTTTTCTTCAAATGCTCGTTTTCTTCTTCATCAGGGCTCTGCTGACTTTGTAAGGCAGTGATCTTCTCGGCAAACACATGATCGTACACGAAGTGCCTGGGGAAAATGTTGAAAATCTATTACACAGGTCGACTGAGAATGCAAAGAGGGAGACTGATGATTTTTTTCAACTACCTATTTTTGAGGAGCTGTGATGTGACTGATGTTTTGCCTATTCCACACTAGAGCAGTGGCTAAAATGAACACATGTGAGAAAACACAAGTTCTGTAACTAATTTTTTTTTAAACATTAAAAATACTACAGGGCAATTATACTCCAATAAAGATGTAAAAAAAAAAAAAAAGAATACTACAGGGCTTCCCTGGTGGCGCAGTGGTTGAGAGTCCACCTGCCAATGCAGGGGCCACGGGTTCGTGCCCCTGTCCGGGAAGATCCCACATGCTGCGGAACGGCTGGGCCCGTGAGCCATGGCCGCTGAGCCTGCATGTCCAGAGCCTGTGCTCCGCAACGGGAGAGGCCACAACAGTGAGAGGCCCGCGTACCGCAAACAAACAAACAGACAAACAAACTACAGAACATCGATTCCCAAAGACCAGCTGTATGACTGATACTGTTCAAGGAAATCAGAACAACCAGTGGTGCTCAGTCTCGGCTGCAGATTAGAATCACCTGGGCAGTCTTAAAAAATACTGAAGCCTGGGTCCCACCCACACAGATTCTGACCTAGCTGGTCTGCCACCTGGACTTGAATTTGTTTATTTTTTTAAAAAGCTCTTCATGTGATTCATAATATACAGCTAAGACAGAACCACTGCTGCAGCGATTTTTAAACCACAAACACATATCAGAAACACCTGGGCAGCCTTTTCCTCACACCTAGAGATTCTGATTAGGCCTGAGGGAGTCGCTGCTTTGGCAGTGTGAAAAACCGCACAGGTGACCTGGTGAACGGTCAACGTTGAGGACCACCAAGTGCACGGGCTGGTCTCTCGCCTCTTCAGACTCCTAGGCAACTTGTAACTGTACTTATTTGTGTGATTATTTGCTTATCTGCCTCTTCATGAGACTGAAACCTTCAGGAGGGCAGGAACTTTGTCTGTTTTGCTCACCACTCCTCACATCTGGCATTAGCACCTGCCTTACAACAGGTGCTCAAGAAACAGTTCCTAAATAAAGATTCAATCTCAGAACTCTATATTGTAAAGGCATTTCTACAGGCAAAAAAACCTTGTTTGCCTGGATTTTTGTTTTACTGAATTTTCAATTTTTTTCTTCACTGGAATGTGAAATACAACCCCCAAATCTGTAGTCTATCAGAAGTACTGCACCTTATTTTAAATTAAGATTTAACACATTAAAAGCACTAAAATACAGGAGACTTCCCCAAATAAGTGTTCACTGAAGTACTAATACTCAAGAACTCAATCATTTGTATGTTTAAATTAAGTGGTTTTGTTCAAACCACCGTGGACTAATAGCCAAGTGGCATTTCCTAAAAGGGTACTTTTAATCTACTGGAATCCAGAATGTGTCAGTGACACGAGATGCGCTCCTGCTTGCAAATGCCATGGAAAGGCAGGCTCTTACTGGCGGAGGTCATACAGCTCTTTCAGAGACGAGAAGCTGGGTGCCGATTTCTCCTGGTCATGCTTCCCCCGGCTCCTCCCTTGGCCAGATGACTTCAGCTCCTCCACTTGGCTCTGGAGGTGATCAATGTTGGCTTGTAGGCATTCAATTGTTTCAGTCAGACTGCGAGGAACAGACAGAAGCCAGTTGCTGCTTGTCATATTAAATTAAGGGCGTAAGCAGTGACAAGAGATTAGCTGCCAGCCACTCAAACTGGGCTTGCATAATTGGAAAAGACTTCTATTTAATCTCTATTCTCCACAGAGAATTAAATTAAACCTTACCCCATATCGACCCAAACCCACTACAGCCATGTTCTATTCTAGTTGATACTAAATGACTTTTCCTAGGGCTTCTTCAATGGATTCTAAAAACTTTACCTCAGAATCTTCTGCTGTGAGGCCTTGCTGTCAGCAACGAGCTTTTGATTTGTTTCTTCCAGTTCCCTTGCTGTGACATCTAATTGCTCATAAACCTTTGCGTGCTGTTCATTCATCTGCCGCAGAAGCTCCACCTGCTTGGTCAGATACTGGAAGAGATGATTGTGACCAGTTTACACGTTAAACAGATAAGATACCTGCAGCATTCCAGCACCAACTGCATCCCACAATTCAATTCAGTTCTGGCACTAACTACTGGAGCTATAAGGGCTCAGCCCCACAGAACCGCCCCCAATTCAGGCGCTGCTGTCAAGTCCCAGGGACCGCCCGTACATTCAAACAACCAGCTGTAAATCTGGGGGCTCCCGTGACCTCCCCTCAGGTTCAGTAATTCGCTAAAACAACTCACAGAACGCAGGAAAGGGATTTACTTACACTTCCTGCTTTATTATAAAGAATACAACTAAGGAACAGCCAAAGGGAAGAGATGTGTAGGGCAGGGATGGGGGTGGAGAGCAGTGCGGGGCTTTCTTGCCCTCTCCAGATGCACCACCCTCCCAGCACATCCATGTGTTCACCAACCTGGAAACCCAGCTTCACTGCACAGACGTGATTCATTCAATCACTGGCCACTGGTGAATGAACTCAATCTCTAGTTCCTGGCCCCTCTCCAGAGGTTGGGGATTGGGCTGAAAATTCTAACCCTCTAATCATGTGGTTGGTCCCTCTGGCAACCAGTCTCCGTCCTATCATTCAGGAAATTCCAAAGGATTTAGGAGCGCTACACCAGGACATGGGGACAAAGGTCAAATATATGATTTTCATTATACCACAATACCACAGGTTTATTTTATGAAAAGAAGAACTTTAAATCTCAATTAAACTACTTTCCTTAGTAAGAACTGAGTACAAACCATCCTTTATATGCTCAGTTTCCCTAAAGCTCACCAGCATCTCGTGTATCATAAGGCTCTTCTACTCTTACAAAGCACAAAACACACATAAAATTAATATTTGACAGAAAAATCTAAGACACGATAATCCCACAAGAGAAAAAGCATGGAATACATGATCAATGTTTAAACAAAAATATGTTTTATAGACATAAGAAAAGCCTAAAGAGGAGGATTTTAGATGATTTTTGCTTGAAAAAAATTTAATTTTTTTCCCTCTGGGTGAGACATTCTGGACAAAGAACAGGGAGAAAGTACTGATGTAACCAGAAAAAGATATTTTAACTTAATATTATTCAAAGATACTTTTAATTCTGTGAGAATGTTGTCACCATAATCCTCCTTATTTGTGAGAAACTTGCCAGATTATTTATTTTGGTACTGCTAAGACTGCCTTCTAAATGGCCAAGGATAAAGGGGAATAGTCACAACCTTAATGCCTCAATGTTACGTTTCCTTGTTTCCCCTCTGACTCAACTCCACCTGAACAGGATGAAATACAGTATATATTCCAAATGAAATAGTCACAATATTTCTCTGGGGCACAAGCAGAAAGAGGAAAAAGGTAGGTCTGAAGCATTACCAACGACCAAATGGTAACAGACCAGACATGACTTTAAAAATACTTTTCTTGAGGCTTCTCTTAAATACCTATACAAGTATTTACAAAGCTAACAGACTTCCTTCACAGACTTCTTTCAAAGAAAGGGCTATATGACTTTCAATGGGCTCTTTAAATGGCAGTGGTGTGGCAGAGTTGAAAAAAGTATATATGAGGCCTTTTTTCAAACTAGTTACATAGCTCGGTAGCAATGTGTTGATTCTCATACCCTCTCATCTGAAACTCTTGGCCAAGAGTGTTTTGGAAAATTCTTTAAATTTTAGGAAGACGACACACACTTTATAACATCCCAGTGAGGGTTGGGTAGCACCCTGTTATCAAGCATTGATATTCTCATCAAAAGTATGAATAAAGATTATAAACAGCCTCACATGAGTTCAGTCAGGGTTTGCTGTCAAATGAACTTGTTGCCTACTTAAGAAAAAAATCTTGTTTTTATAGAGTTTTTCGGGTTCAGAATTGAAAATAAATTGTGGATCCGTTAGTACCTACCTTGTAGGATTGAAAGTATTAAATGAGATGGAGTGAGCACACAGCATAGCCCCTGTAAAAGCCTATGTTTATTCTTCACTCTCTCAATCCCCACCAGCTTCTCCTAGAAGTGTGCCTGTAATCCTGCCCTCTGGCTGGCAATGTTCTGGTAGATTCCTGTCACTGGTAGGGAATGTTTTCAATCTCTTTGGAATACTGGAGTAGAAAAAGGTTTAGAACATAGGAGTGTATATAATAGCTGCAGAAATTTTGCAAGCTACTTTATGTCAAGTATAAGATCTCAAGTATTCTTTGGGACTGATTCATAACAACCTAAAAAAAGTCTAATGCACAGACCAGACACTAATTATTGAGTTACCACAGGAGCTGTCCCTGCCTAGTGATTGGAATAGTCGCATCCTCTGTAGGACACATCTGCTCCACAGAGGGCAGGTGGGATGCCAAGTCTTGGTGGGCACAGGATCAGAGAAGAGAGATGGCCTGATGGGAGGCAGCAGCACAGAAGCTAAGAGCACAGGCTGTGGGGTTGGAATTTGGTTTGAAGTCCTACTTTGCCATTGCTAACTGGGTGACCTCCTGTAAGTAACTTAGTTTTTCTAAGGTGAGATTTCCTCATCACCTACCTCACAAGGTTGCTGTGAGGTTAATATGAGGGAAGGGTTCAGCATGGTATCTCGCAAATGGAAAAACTGCTCGATAAGAGTAGCTATTTCATCCTTATCTACAGTTACGCGTTTTCAAACTTTACATGTGCTAAAATTCAACTGGGGGATTTATTGAAGTATAGGAATCTGGGCCCCTTTCCCCTAAAATTCTGAGTCAATGAGACTGGGGTAGAGCCAGGATTCTGCATTTTTAGTACAAACCCCAGGTGATGTTAGTGCAAGTGGTCCATGGATCACACTTATTAGAGAAATGTTGATCTTGGACATGGAAAATGCTGGAAGCCTCCCCTCCTCCAACCCAATGTCTCTCTTTCTCTTGGGTCCAGGAGACATAAACATTCACTTGGATCGACCATGATTCTTAAGCTTAATGTATACCATTTCCCTTCTTAGGACTTAATTTAGTTGCAGTTATTCACAAAAATTAGGCTATATTTTGACTGTATCGCAAAAGCATTCTTTATCATGTTGTATTTTGACATGTTCCTACAATCATAATTCCCTGAAATTATATACTACTTATATAATTGAGTACTCCTTCCTAAATTCTCAGTCCACCCAAATACTGATTCTCTACAGATGGCTAATCTTATCTACTGCATTTAAAAAACTTGTTAAAATGGGGATTCCCTGGTGGCGCAGTGGTTGAGAGTCCGCCTGCCAATGCAGGGGACGCGGGTTCGTGCCCCGGTCCGGGAAGATCCCACATGCTGCGGAGCGGCTGGGCCCGTGAGCCATGGCCGCTGAGCCTGCGTGTCTGGAGCCTGTGCTCCGCAACGGGAGAGGCCACAACAGTGAGAGGCCCGCGTACAGCAAAAAAAAAACTTGTTAAAATGGATAATTTCAAACATATATAATTGCAGAAAAATGGTTTAATGAACCCTCATCTATCCATCATCCAGTTTCACAATTATCAATACACAATCTTGTTTCATCTCTACTTTTCCACTCCCCTCATTCCCCAATTTAAAGCAAATCCAAGACATCTTAATTTAAGTATACATATTTATATATTTCTAAGCGATAAGACCTCATTTTAACCACAATTCCAATCACACTTTTAAAAACCCCAACAATTCCTTAATATGTTTCAGTGTTAACATTTTCCCATCTCTTAAATGGCCCGCGTACAGCAAAAAAAAACTTGTTAAAATGGATAATTTCAAACATATATAATTGCAGAAAAATGGTTTAATGAACCCTCATCTATCCATCATCCAGTTTCACAATTATCAATACACAATCTTGTTTCATCTCTACTTTTCCACTCCCCTCATTCCCCAATTTAAAGCAAATCCAAGACATCTTAATTTAAGTATACATATTTATATATTTCTAAGCGATAAGACCTCATTTTAACCACAATTCCAATCACACTTTTAAAAACCCCAACAATTCCTTAATATGTTTCAGTGTTAACATTTTCCCATCTCTTAAATGGTTTTTCCAGCTTCATATGTAGTCCTTATTTCACCCTCAGGGGGGTACCTTTATCTTGAAATTGTGGAGTTGCCTCCCTTTAAGGGAGGCTCCCCCTTCCTTTAGGGCCTTCATTACCCAATCTCCCCTCTCCCAGGGGTCTCGCCTTTCCTGGTTGGCTCCTTCTAATTCAGCAGCTCTTGACCTCAGGTCCACGGGTTGAATTGACAGGGTCCACGAACTTGGATGGGAGAAAAGTTACACCTTCATTTTCACTAACTTCTAACTGAAATTTAGCATTTTCTTCAATTATGAATGGAGGCCACATACCACCAGTAGTATGAGGAGTACTTAGGACTTCATCACTTACAGGAATCACAGATGTTTCCATAGCACATGATAGTGGCTGCAGAAATCTTGACATCACTATTTGAAATGACAGTTTTTAGATTGCTATTAGGTCTTGGTATTTAATGAATTAATAAACACATATTAATATATCACAAATTTATTTTTTCAATATTTTGATAGTCATTTCAATATAACCGATTCCCTCTGTAATTTTATGTATTTTATGTATTTTAAGAGGTTCATCTTAGAGTCACGAGATAGCCAAAGGGATCCACAGCACAAAGATGGCCAAAAAACTCAAGATTATCCTTTAGGCCTCCCTGTAAACATAAAGGCTTCAGAAGCCTTTCTAGACCACCCCGTCTATAGCAACACCACTCCCAAGGCACTCTATTCGTTTCCCTCAAAACACTTCACACTTAATAATAAACAACCAAACGGCTTACTTGTTAATGTCATAGTCTTCCTAACCCTCCTTGAAGAAGGGAAGGCTCTTATACATCTAGTCCATTTAGCACAATTCTTGATACACAGTAGGGACTAAAAAATACTGGCTAATGGCAATTTCTAGACCTCTCTTCACAACAGCTCATCATGCTTGGTACCACAACTCAGACTGCTGTAATGTCGAGAGCCTTCTTTCAAAGAGTTTGAGAATGGCTTTGGCTATAGCCCTTTTGGGAAAAGGCCCTAATAGATACTAATTCTTTCCCCTCTTGCTCCATTTATGGACAATTTCTCTGTGTTTATTCCCATGGCACAGGTATGCCTTAGCAATCTGAAAGAGACATTTTTTTACCAGTCTCTCTTACATGGGCCCCAAGCTGTGTCCCTTTTTAAAGATATAAAATTCAAATTAGAGTTGTGGCCGACATAAAGGAAATAAGTCAACATGTAAATAAGTACAAAGAGGCTGTTTAGAAAACTGCAGTAGGTCCCCCTCATTTGATATATAAAAACCTGTAGGGGAAAAAAACCACAATGAAACCATTTAGGAAGAACTTGTGATATTCTGGTCTTAGAGGACTTGGCTTTAAGGACAATCTAAAGAATGGCAGGAAGCTTGTTTTCACGTGGTAGGAGTTTAATCTTATTATGATTAAATCAAAACTAATCAGAAAAGCCCTTCACTTCTCCAAGAATCTGTGATAGGTTACCTAACAAAGGAATCTGACTAAATTGGTCAGCAACTTAGAAGAAAAATTTTCAGCTCTCTCAGCAAGTATTGACGTGAGGCCAGAGAATCAGAATCCATGTAGTCAGACACTGCTTTAAGGCTTGGCCTCTAAAACTTCAAATTAGTATTTAATCAATTTTTTTCTGATTCTACAAGGAAATGGGTTAGCTTATTTTCTACCCTTCATTTAAAGGTATGGCTATGCTTCTCATGTTCTGGTTTTCTCAATTCAGAATCTTTGATCATAGCCTCAAATGAACCTGTCTGGACTGCCAAGATCCTAAAATTCAAGTGCCAAAAAGAGATCGAGTACAAAAGTATTTGTCATATTAAACAGGGGTGGGTGATGAGGGGATATTAAGCTAAACAGTGGAGGGAGGGGAACATGGGGGTAGCAAAAACACAGGCAAAAATGTCAACTTATAGGCAAGAGTGTCAAAGTTTAAGTTCCGTGGGTTATCTCCCACTTGTCTTAGAATTTGTACAGAATGTCACCTCAACTAGAAGTAAAAGGTTCAGGTTATGTGAAAAAGCTATAAATAGGCCACCTTTACAACTGAGGCAAACTTTTGAAAAAGGCCAGCAGGAGTCTATTAACACCTGTTTGCAACTGTAGAACCCTGACCTGGAATGCTGGAAAAGACAGACACAACCAAACTAAAAACTCATAAGGAATGGAATGGAAATTCAGCTTTTATGCAGTGTTGGGATTATTCTTATATTAAGGATTACAGCCCAAATCCTCTGAATTTAGTATCGAAATGACCTTCCACAATACTGAAGAAATATTTCCCATTACCTTTGAAAAACTTCCTTCCCCTGATTAAAATATTATATTTCCCCTGAAGGAAATTTAGGAAAAAATTAAAAAGTATGAATATGAAAATAAAAACCACCTATAATCTCACTATTAAAAGCCTGGCTTGTTCCTAAGATCTATTTTCCAATAATTGAAAAGGATTTATTTGTTTCAGAATTAAGATTCTTTCATGACTAAAATTCTTAAAACACGGATAAACTGTGCAACGATTTATACTGTCCAAAATATACACACATACATAATCTCATCACCTCAGAACAACTCTGTACCAATGTCATGCAAGCATTCTTATCACCATTACACAGCAGAGCAAACAGGATCTGAGAGGTAATTCACAGGCCTAAAGTTCAGCTATTTGCTATAGAATTAAGGGCTTAAGTCTGAACATTCTAACACTGAGGCCAGAGCTCCTTCCACCTCCTTTCAAAATCTCCAGAGGTGGAAACCCACAGTTTAGGAATTATTGGAAGTGCTTTGTAAACTGCTTACCTGTCCTCTGTTAAGATACTGATTTGAACAAGTATTCAGTGATTACCTACTATGTTCCAAAGACTATGAATAAACACAGCAACAGCCTTCAATGTTGCAACGGAAAATGGGGAGGTGGCGGGGGGAGAGAAACAGAATAAAACAAATCAAGAAATAAGTGTAATATATAGTAGAATATCGATAAATGCCATAGGGGAAGCACAAAATGCTTTAAAATTTCCGAGGAAGACATGAGCTTTTGAAAGAAGGGACACCTCTAAGGCCAGACTTCTTTGACTCCTGTGGGGATAATGCAGGTTTCCAAGCAGAGAAGCAACAGAAACACAAGGCTGTGGGCTGCTCACACAATTGTAGAAAACTTTACGAGAATCCGATTGTGTCTGATGTGTCAGATCTCATAACTCTCCAAAGCTTCTCTCCACTCCCTCATTCAGGAGAGAAAAACTTGCTCTGGAATCCTGAAAAATTAGACGCTAAGTAAAAGCCACACAGACTAAAGGTATCTCTGAAGCCAATCATTACTTTCAACGTTTAATCATTTTTTTACATTAAAAACAATGCCTAACAAAATACTAATTTTTATGAGGACTGTTTGAAACCCGTTAACAGTCTTTGAAAGCACACTTGTAGTTCTACTGAGAAAATATCCTTTCACAGTTTCCTAGTTGTCTATTTCCATAATGAGTCACAGTTTGGGGGATTTTTTTTTTAAACATCTTTATTGGAGTATAATTGCTTTACAATGGTTAGTTTCTGCTGTATAACAAAGTGAATCAGCTATACATATACATATATCCCCATATCCCCTCCCTCCCACCCCTCTAGGTGGTCACAAGGCACCGAGCTGATCTCCCTGTGCTATGCGGCTGCTTCCCACTTGCTATCTATTTTACATTTGGTAGTATATATATGTCCATGCCACTCTCTCACTTCGTCCCAGCTTACCATCCCCCCTCCCCGTGTCCTCAAGTCCATTCTCTTTTTTATAGCTTTTTAAAGCCATATAAGTAACTATTCCTAATCAATACATTTTTTAGTTTAGTTTTGTTTTTGAACTTTATATAAATGGAATCACCCCATTTTATATTGCCTTTTTCTGCTTAATCTGATCTCATTTACCGGGGCAAGAACCCGTATCCCCTGCATCGGCAGGCGGACTCCCAACCACTGCGCCACCAGGGAGGCCCTTTTTTTTCTTTTTTTTCTTTCTTTTTTTTTTTTTGAAGTCCATTCTCTACATCTGCGCCTTTATTCCTGTCCTGCCCCTAGGTTCTTCAGAACCATTTTTTTTTTTTAGTTTCCAAATATATTTGTTAGCATACGGTATTTGTTTTTCTCTTTCTGACTTACTTCACTCTGTGTGACCGACTCTAGATCCATCCAGCTCACTACAAATAACTCAATTTCGTTTCTTTTTATGGCTGAGTAATATTCCATTGTATATATGTGCCACATTTTCTGTATCCATCCATCTGTTGATGGACACTTAGGTTGATTCTATGTCCTGGCTATTGTAAATAGTGCTGCAATGAACATGGCGGTACATAACTCTTTTTGAATTGTGGTTTTCTCAGGGTATATGCCCAGTAGTGGCATTGCTGGGTCGTATGGTAGTTCTATTTTTAGTTTTTTAAGGAACCTCCATCCTGTTCTCCATAGTGGCTGTATCAATTTACATTCTCACCAACAGTTCAAGAGGGTTTCCTTTTCTCCACACCCTCTCCAGCATTTATTGTTTGTAGAGTTTTTTGATGATGCCCATTCTGACCAGTGTGAGGTGATACCTCATTATACTTTTGATTTTCATTTCTCTAATGATTAGTGATGCTGAGCATCCTTTCATGTGTCTGTTGGCAATCCGTATATCTTCTTTGGAAAAATGTCTATTTAGGTCTTCTGCCCATTTTTGGGTTGTTTTTTTTTTTTTTTTTTTGCAGTACGCGGGCCTCTCACTGTTGTGGCTTCTCCCATTGCAGGCCACAGGCTCCAGGTGCGCAGGTTCAGCGGCCATGGCTCACTGGCCCAGCCGCTCCGTGGCACGTGGGATCTTCCCAGACCGGGGCACGAACCTGTCCCCTGCATCGGGAGGTGTACTCTCAACCACTGCGCCACCAGGGAAGCCCCTGGATTGTCTTTTTGATATTGAGCTGCATGAGCTGCTTGTATATTTTGGAGATTAATCCTTTGTCAGTTGCTTTGTTGGCAAATATTTTCTCCCATTCTGAGGGTTGTCTTTTCGTCTTGTTTATGGTTTCCTTTGCTGTGCAAAAACTTTGAAGTTTCATTAGTTCCCATTTGTTTATTTTTGTTTTTATCTCCATTTCTCTAGGAGGTGGGTCAAAAAGGATCTTGCTGTGATTTGTCACAGAGTGTTCTGCCTATGTTTTCCTCTAAGAGTTTTAAAGTGTCTGGCCTTACATTTAGGTCTTTAATCCATTTTGAGTTTATTTTTGTGTATGGTGTTAGGGAGTGTTCTAATTTCATTCTTCTACATGTAGCTGTCCAGTTTTCCCAGCACCACTTATTGAAGAGGCTGTCTTTTCTCCATTGTATATTCTTGCCTCCTTTATCAAAGATAAGGTGACCATATGTGCATGGGTTTATCTCTGGGCTTTCTATACTGTTCCATTGATCTATATTTCTGGTTTTGTTCCAGTATCATACTGTCTTGATTACTGCAGCTTTGTAGTATAGTCTGAAGTCAGAGAGCCTGCTTCCTCCAGCTCCATTTTTCTTCCTCAAGATTGCTTTGGCTATTCAGGGTCTTTTGTGTTTCCATACAAATTGTGAAATTTTTTGTTCTAGTTCTGTGAAAAATGCCATTGGTAATTTGATAGAGATCGCATTGAATCTGTAGATTGCTTTGGGTAGTATAGTCATTTTCACAATGTTGATTCTTCCAATCCAAGGACATGGTATATCTCTCCATCTGTTTGTATCATCTTTAATTTCTTTCATCAGTTTCTTATAGTTTTCTGCATACAGGTCTTTTGTCTCCTTAGGTAGGTTTATTCCTAGGTATTTTATTCTTTTTGTTGCAGTGGTAAATGGGAGTGTTTCCTTAACTTCTCTTTCAGATTTCTCATCATTAGTGTATAGGAATGCAAGAGATTTCTGTGCATTAATTTTGTATAGTTTTGGGGATTTTATCCTAGCATTTTCACCAGTTCTGCACATTCTTCATCTACTCAGAGTAGCTTGTTCCAAGACCATTTTCTGGCCGATTTAAAATTTCTCTGGGTTGGTAGGATAAGAGCTTACTTTTTGGTTTTCATCTATATTTTGCTAAATTTAAAAAATGATCATGATCGAATCAGGAAAACCCCCAATAAACATTCTAAGAAGTCAGTTTAAAACTTGTACAAGTGATTCCATTTGTGTAAAGTTCAAAGACAGGCTAAACTAATCTAGGGTGTTAGAGTGCTGTTTAGGGGCCGTGGTGACTGGAAGAGCTGATAATGTTCTCATTTCTTATCTGGGTATTGGCTGCATGGGTATGTTTATGAAAATTCTCTGAACTATATACTTAGCATTTGTGCCTTTTTCTGTATGTATATTTCAAAAAAAAAAAAAAAAAAGGTTACTTTAAAGAGAAAAAAAAGACATAAGGTTTGAATTAAGGAAAGAGTCCTTATAAAGTTTAGGGGGCTCCAAAAGGATATAATGATAAGAGGCACTATACCTATTGCAAGGGTCATCTTTTAGTACAGAATTAGGTTCTTCAGCTGCCTGGTTACTTTTACAAGAGCGTCAGGCTTTCCTTGTTGTAGACTACTGGAGGGAGACCTTGGAAGTCTGTTGAGATCTGCAAGTCTGCCTGGGCCCAGGTGTGAACCAAACAGGCAGTAAGGCTGGTCTGTGGGAGGCCTCTGGCTGATAAGCGGGCTTAGCCAGAACTGCCATTTCATCTCCCTGTTTCATCCCATTCCTATTGACTTTCAGGAAGTGATTTATAAAAAGAAAGAAAGAAAGAAAGCCAATCGTAATGGCAGAGAAGAAATGTAAGACAGTGTTGTTCTTAGTCAAAAAACCGCTTTGGATAAAGAGTGAAATGTTGAAGGCTACAATGCTTGGATCTACGAACCAGTGGACCACATGCTCTGTTACAGAAACAAGAGATCCATGGAAATGTTTCTGGAAGTAATCCAGGCTAAATTTATTTAATTAGCTTTATACATATATTTAATTGTATATTTATTTAATCATTAAGGTCTGACCTGGACACTTCATTTCTATTATGCTTTTCAACATCTTATAAGAATTGGGGGTTGGGGAGAGGTGACTGCAGGGGCCAAGGAACCACATCTGTGTAAAAGCTTGATTACAAACATTTTTTAAGGAAAAAAAAATCTTACAGAAGACTTTAGATAGTGAAGTGTTATTTGTAGATTTGGAGACTCTTCAAAGATCTTTGGATTTTTTTCAGAATGTCAATGATCTGTTTCAACTGTTTAATCATCTTCAATACCACAGAAAAGAAAATAAAGGTAGAAAGATAGGTAACTTAGATCATAAACTAACTGTGTTTGTCATCTCCTATAGTAACAAATAGGCATCATTCTCTAATTATACAAATATTTGGACTTTTTCATCTATATTTGGAAAAATGTGCTAAAATAAGCATTATAGTATTCAGTTATAGTGATTTATAGGTGCTTTCATGGAAAACATCAATACAATGTATTAAGACTATGTTTCTACCCAAATACAGATAAATGTACCTCACGGTATGCAGTGATCTTCGTGTATATGCCCTAGGACCACTCTATGAAATTTTCCAGTGAGTTGAAAAACGACGTCTATGAAGCAAAACAGGAATGAGTTCCTTGATCATGTATGACATTTGGCTAGTTTAATAGTTTTAAAATGCCTGGTTTTCCTGCATTTTTAGGTTTCTGCCCAATTCTATTCAGTTTTGGGTATGGCATGTTCTATGCTCTTCTGATATAGAATATACCAAAAATGATAGCTGGTGACTTCAATATCATTATAAGATACACCTTCCTAGAATTAAAAAGGTATATTTCAGTCACATCATTGGCTAAATTCATAAACCCTGATGAAGGGGGGAGGGGCATCTACTGTATGCATCTTAATTATGGCTACTATGTAAAATTAAGGATACTGAAATAATAAATTTGTCTTAGTTTTGATGATAGGCTTATTTGTATTCAAAAACTGAAATCTGTGTAATTTTGATTGAAGTCAAGGACAATGTTATTCCACGTCTTTGCATTTCTAGCACCTGGTTCAATATATAATCAGAGCTCAGTAAGTTCTGATCTTGATGAATGGCTTCTGTGTTCTAAGGTCTTTTATATTTTTCTGCACATAGACATAAGAGTCCTGGTTCTACTGTACCAATTCGAGGAGAAGGAGTTATAATTTAAGTGCAATGCTTTTTGTGGGTGGGAGGGTAGTTTGGGGCATGAAGTGTTCTAATAGGACAAGTGTTTGGTTAATATCCATAACTAGCATCTTTACAGTCACCTGACCTACACATAGCTGGGCTACTTTAATGGGACTATTTACAAGACAGCACCTCCATTTTAAAGCCTTAATCTAGCATCTTTCATATTATGAAATGAGGTACTACAATTTTAAATTTGTTCATCAAATTTAGGATGGTGTTTGTTAGGGGGAGGGGATGCAGCCAAGGAGGGGTTATAGAGGGAGTCTCAACAATGTGGATGGTTTTCTTTCTTAATCTGCTTGGTGGGTACACGGGTGTTCACTGTATTTATTCTCTTGTACCTCTTCGCATATCTCAAATATTGCATCATTCATTTTAAAAAGAAAAAAGTGAAAAACTAAGTATAATATTCACAGCTTTATTTTGCTTCACATACTTGTAAATACTGCACCATTTACTTCTAGTACACTTCACCCAGGGTGAAGAGAGAAATTTCTTTCATCACAGCAGACTTACATGTTGGGAAAGCTTAAAGAAAGTAAAAGTCAGCCTCCACACACTTCCCAATGGTTCTTTATTCTAAAAAAAGTGTATATTAGAAATTAAACATTGCTTTTAATTCCAACTGTTATTTTAGTAGAATACGATTGGCGCTAGAGCAGCGACAGGCCACACCTCAAAGGTAACTCTCCCGCTGAGTAAATTACCTCAATTTCCTGTAACTGCTCCTGATTGGTTGTGTACATCTGCTGAAGAGAATCCTCCAGCTCTGTGTTCCGATCCAGTAATGTCTTCCCAAGCTCAGCGGCAAGTTGGAGATCTAGCACAACAAGTAAATCTTAGAATAGTGCAAATGATCTCACTTTAACATTTTACATAACCTAGTCCTTTATTTTAAGAATGAAACAAGACCTAACCCAACATATAAAGTTTAAGTCAGATCCCAATGGAAGGTGGAATGGCACAGAAGGAAACCTGGATTCTACTTAAAATTCAGTTGTATTAGGGCCTTTTACCAGGTAATGTACTCTTGATGTACCCTCACTTGTAAGACGTGAAGAATAGTGATATTCATTTCTTTAGGAATGATCATTCAGGATTGTGACATCTAAGATCATAATTATTTGCTAATGGACTGGACTTAATCATATCCTGATTGTCTACTTTTCTGAATGGACTGTTAAGCCAAAGCACAGGCAAACCTTGCAATAGTCTCCAAAGTTCCCAGTAATCTGGCTACTGTGAATGCAACTGTCAAAGCAAAGTGTGTTGTTACAGATCCTGGCCTCCTAAGTGGACTAAAAATTAAGTCACAAAAAGGAAAACTATTGATACATCAGTGATAAGAACATTGCCACAGGTCTCTCTCATTTTTATCTGTTTCTCTTCATGTCCTTCTCTAAGATGAGCAAACCAGATAAGCACAGCAGCAGTACAGTTTGTGTGGTAACTCAGTCATGGCTCATACTTTCATTTAGCAAAGAAGCATATTTCTTTTCTAAACCTTATTTTTCAAAGCTCTCTCCTTAGGCATATAGGCATGTAAGACAGGATTTGTTATAAATCCCAGAAATAAAAATTTAGTGATACAAAAAAGGACAATAGTTCTAACATAGGTGACTGAAACACTTATCTGCATAGTATATTTCTTTGAGAGGTCCTTTGATATAGTGGGAAATGCACTGAACTGAGTAGGAAGGTCTGGGGTCCAGTTCTGATTGCCATTTACCAGGTTAACACTTTCAATATAGTCCCTACATTTAGTATTTTGTGTAGAGAGATGACTGTCCTGTCAATATGATTCTGAAAATCAAATGAAATAATACAGAAGTACTTTACAAACTAAGCTGCAATACACAGGCAAAGTTATTATTAGTATTCATTGATTCACAAATGAATGATTTTGTTGCTAGGCACCATGCTAAGATTTGGCTAGAATGGTGAATAAATGGATGAATTTCCTGCTTTCCTGACACTCCCAGATTAATGGGGGAAGGCAGACAGCAAGTAAGTAAATAAACTTGCAAACTGTGATAAACACTGTTCATCCATACATGTATGTGTAATTCAATAATAGCAGACACTGTTCTGGGGATATAGGAATAAACTCAGCTAAAAAATTCCCTGCCTTCATGGAGCTTATACTCTATTGGGAGAGACAGCATGAAAAAAATATATACTAGATAGCAAAAAGTGCTAAAGAAAAAAAAAAAAAAGAAGGAAGCGGGCAGGATGTGGGAGGTTGAAATTTAAGAACAGGCGACAAGGGCTTCCCTGGTGGCACAGTGGTTAAGAATCCGTCTGCCAATGCAGGGGACACGGGTTCGATCTCTGGTCTGGGAAGATCCCACATGCCGCGGAGCAACTAAGCCCGTGTGCCCCAACTACTGAGCCCGAGTGCCTAGAGCTCGTGCTCTACAACAAGAGAAGCCACTGCAATAAGAAGCCCGTGCACCGCAATGAAGAGTAGTGCCCGCTCACCGCAACTAGAGAAAGCCTGTGTGCAGCAGTGAAGACCCAACGCAGTCAAAAATAAATTTATATATATATATAAAAAAAAGAACAGGCGACAAGGGTGACATAAGACTCAAGATGTGAAGGAACTGAATATGTGACCCACGTAGATCTACTTAGGGGACCGGCATTCCAGGCAGAGGCAAACCTGGCAAGCATGACTGGGGCTAATAAGGAGACCAATGAGGCTTGAGGTGTGTGTGTGTGAGTGTGTGTGTGTGTGTGTCAGCAGGAGACAAAGAGGGGCTCTATGGAACCCAGTGAAGGCTTTTCAAACAATCACTCTCTCTGGCTGTTGTGTAAATAGATGGAAAGGGACGAAGGTGGAGGGAGTGTGACAGGGATATTGCAATCATCTGGGTGAGAGAAGGTGGTGGCTTAGACTACAGTGGCAGAGATGGAGATGAATAGAGGTGTAGGATTCTGGATATGTTTTGAATGTAGAGCTAAAAGGATTTGTTAATCAATTGCATGTGGTATGCAAGAGAGAAAAAGGAAAAAACCTCTGGGTGTGGTGATAACGTACAAAGGATCTACTTCAGAAAGGGAGGTCACAAGGAAAGTCTTTCTTAGGAGATGTTTTAGCTAAAGTTTGAAGGAGGAGGATATCACCATGTAAACGCCAGGCAGAGGCCCTAAGGCGGGAAAGAACCTGGCACACTGCACAGCCCAACATAAAGCCAGTGTGACGGAAGCACACTGCAGGAGAGTGGTACGCAAGCTGGAGGAGTAGGCAGGGATCAGATCACACAAAATTTTATTGGCCATGGGAAAGAAAGTTTAGATTTTATTCTAAGTATGATGGAAAGTCATTTCACTTACTGTCAAAAAATATACTTATTATTACTCATTATGAAAACAGGGAACCTTGCCACATATGATTTTAAAACAATTTTTAGAGGTTGACAAATAAGGTTTAACATTATTCATTACACCAATATTAAAACTTAACCTAGGGCTTCCCTGGTGGCTTAGTGGTTGAAAGTCCGCCTGCCGATGCAAGGGACACGGGTTCGTGCCCCGGTCCGGGAAGATCCCACATGCCGCGGAGCAGCTGGACCCGTGAGCCGTGGCCGCTGAGCCTGCACGTCCGGAGCCTGCGCTCCGCAACGGGAGAGGCCACAACAGTGAGAGGCCCACGTACCGCAAAAAAAAAAAACAAACAAAAAAACTTAACCTAGAATGAGTGGTAAAAGAAAAGCAACAACCTTTGTTACCTGGTACTGTCCATCTGAGCGCATAATTAGCATTGTGCTTGGTTAGTTTTCCCTCCTTAGGAAAAAACAAAGCCGCAAAACCTGCCAAACACCACTATTTTAAAACATTTTACACCCGTTTAAAATAAAACCTTATACTTTTGTCAGATAGGTGTTAAAATACATTCTCCTGTGATTTAAATGTTAACAATGTCTACTAATGAACTTAAGACTTCAGATATCAAGTCTACGAAATAACATCTTGTATTCACAAGACATAAAACCCTTTACAAACCATTCAAAGCATTTAAGAGACATTAATTTTTTATATCTTTTCAAGGTAGTTAGCCGATGCTAATCAACCTGACCGAATGCACATGGTGAGTCACAAGCAAAAGATAAACCACTGTCAATTCTAACTTTCACCATCATCACAATTCTCTATTATCCATATCCACACAATTTTAAGTCTATTGACAGAGATGTCCATATACTTCTTTGTTTAAGGGAGAGAGTACACATCTTCCTAGTTGAGGTACTTAATCTTTTCACTTGTTTTCCTGGATGGCAATGAGAAACTAGAGTTAAGCTCTTTGGCTTTTACTGCCTGCGCTGCCAGTGAAAGCATATACAACCCCAGGCAAATTAATATCTTGTTTTCATTAAGTGAAAAAGGAACTAAGTACAGCTGAGACGTTCCAGAAATAATTATTTTGTACTCAGAGGGTAGGCAATGTGTATACATAGCCCCACACAGGAACCACCACGATGAATTACTAAGGACAAAGCATATAAACATTACCTAGACATTACTTAAGTCTCTCCTGGCCTGCTGTAAAGGGGTGAGTAATTCCTCACTGGGAAGGACCCGAGACTCACCAAAGATATTCTTATCTAGCAATCAAAACCTGAGCCAAAACTGCTTCCAGAATAAAGACTAACTTGAGACCCCACTTCAGCTATTTTCCTCAGTTAGGAAACTACCTATGCTACTTAATACCAGCCAGGAACAGCTTTCCTCTTCCTGCTGCTGCAGAAAGAGATGCCAAGTATAGCACTCTTCTAGTAAACAGCAAACAGAGAAGAATTTGAGACTCGTCCTTATCGCAATCCTTATTTCTAGTTAAACAAAGCCCCAGCCTGGCTCAGTAACCTGAAGTCTCAGTCTCCTAAATATTTCATAGGATGTTTAGGACAGAATTCTGGCAAAACAAGTCTCAACTACAAGAAAGTGTCTGTGAAGCCACACTGTATAATAGGATATTACTTCATCTGTTAGTTTAAAGACAAGAGTCTTTTTTGGTCTTAAGAAAAAAAAAAAGTTTATTTCCTGTTGTGTAGCATCTGGCTTCCATAACCAAAAGGAGCCAAAAGCTGGCAGTAAGCCCAAGAAGGCTTTCTAAAAAATTAGTGGGGGGAATGGGAGAATAAATGTCTTTTATTTTTAATTAACATATAAAAGAAAAGGAAACAAGATAGTTTTGAAGCCTTATGCACCTGTTCATCTCACCTTACAATAAGGATTTTCATTAAGAGGTTGCCTTTTCTAAATCCTACTGAACTGGAGTAGACAGCCACTAAAAATACCACAGATTTACTGCAGGCTTGAGAACCGCAACTTTCCAATACCTTCATGTTTAATATTCTTTCACTAATCAGTCTTTGCAAGTGATAATAATCTATTTTAACAGTGTAAACTGTTAGCTTTAAACAGATATTCTACTCAGCCCTATGCTCTAGGCAAAGTGATTTTTTAAAAAAGATCTTCCTTCCAGAATTCTGAAATCTTTAAATCCCACTGCTATTACACTTTTCTTATTTTACTTCAGTTTTTTAAAAAATACGAGGACGACATATTCCCATGTTAGCTGTAGTCCCTAGCAGTAATTCAATAACATTAAGGCTGAAAGCTTTTCCTATTACCAAACCAAATGCGTCATTTGGTGATGCTTCTGTGCAACCCCTGTTGCCAACGTTACTATAACTGGGAAAGCAAAAAACCTGAATATAAACATCAAGAAAAATGATGGTGTCAGTTTTAATGACCAGTGATTCAGCAAATTAGTTGCTCACATGGAAAATGTACTCCTCTTAAAAAGGAGTAGAAATCTTAGGATTCCTTTAAACTAAGATTTCATTTGCTGAACCATATAGTAGAAACCCAAATCCTTATTCTAAGCTTGCACAGCTCACCAAATGACAATTATAATAGCAGCTGGTCTAAAAGAAAACCCAGTCTCTTAAGTCTTTTCACCTTGTTCTCAGGGGCACATTTCAGAGCTAGCACCATCATTACCTGCACAGGAGCCTCCTGCTGTCCCAGAAAGGATCTCACCCCCAGAGACCACTGTCAGTGTCCTCACTGTGCCAACTCAGCTCTCTGACAAAAGACAGTCTCTTCATCAAAGTGTTTTATAAAAGCAAAGGGTTTTCTCCTTCTGCCTGCATACAGCTTTACGTGTTTCTAACAAGGTATGAATGGTAGGCCAGAGCCTTCCGAGGTTAGAAACTTTCGGCAATTTTAATTTTTAAAAAGAATGCCCCAAGCAAACTTTGGTACAGAGATTCAATCTACTTAAATAATGCTTCTATTGCTAAAGGAAAAAAATCTGTACTTCTATGACTTTGAGAACAGGATCTTAGTTGTTTTAGCAGCTCTCTCCAAACAAGGCTCTCTCAGTAAAATTAATAGTGAGGATGTTAAAAAATGAACAGACATATGTCTGCACTTGATAACATCCCACTAGATCTGCTTATCAATCTAAGAGGACAGACCTGCTCCCAAACTTTATTCAGCAGCAAAATTATCTAGTGAGGGCTCGCCCTGTGCCAGGCACTACATGTAGTAGGCACACACCAGGAGGTGGCGTCTCCTCCAGTCAACAGTTTCCTAGACCGTCAATGAGTAGGATCCCGCCTATCCTATCTTGCAGACAGGCACTGTGGCCCCAGTGCCTGGATGAACAGCTGGCACAGAATAAATAAAATTTTTGAGAAATTAACAAATTAAAAAAATCCTTTAGAAGTTTAGGAGTTCTTTAACATATAATTTAATGAAACTGGGACAAAGATACCCTTCTATTCACACTGTAGCCTTCTTTCTTTTATAGGCCATATTCACAGTTATGATTGTTGGAATTTCACATCTATTCCTACACTACACACTTAAACTAAGTTATGACACACAGGGTTATGTCAAAGTCCATCGCGATAACAGATGTAAAAGTCTTTTGAAAAGCACAGAACAAATTCCAAATGCAAATTGGCATTAAGGAGGTTTGGACCTGTGCTCTTTAAGGTTTCATTAAACGTGAACACCTGATGACTTCATTTCGATCAGATGTTAAAAAGTTCCACATCTAACCCCAATATGTTGCATTTGCTCCTCAGTAGATTGAAATATTACAACCAGTTGTTCCTAACAACCTCCCGCAGGGGGAAAGTGCAGTGTGGACTAAGGCACCTGATGGAAGAGAGCCATGAAAACAATAATCCTATGTGAGTGCCTCAGTTTAGTTCAACAAATGTTAAAATCGAGCTTCTATTATGTGCTAAGTATTGTGCTAGATTAAAAAAAAAAAAAAAAGAGCCCATACAGATCTACACTTTCTAAATACAGTAAAGAAAACTATTTAGCTTTGATTATAGGACAAACTGCTTAATTTATTATAGGGAAATGTTGCAAGTGCACAATGGCTGCCTCATAAATCCTGGAGAAAGTTTCAAACCAGGCCATCAATCCTTAGGGGGAATTCTGAAAACAGGTTAAAATGTAAGACAAATTTGACTTGTGGACACTGTGAACATGATGAGATACTGCACTGCAGCCACTGAATAGCTTAGACTATATGAAGCGTAATGGTGAACTACTTTGGTTTAAGTGACAGGCCACGACATACTGATTTAAGAAATCACCTTCCCCAAAAAGAATTCCTTATGTTTCTTTTCTAAGTACGAGTCATTCAAGCCTACATTCTTTCTTCCCCCCAAATTCAATGGTTAGCAGGAACAAACACCATGGCCATTTACTATTCAACTAAATGAGATGTTAATTTTTTGTGCAAGTTAGAGCTGAAAAAGTTGATTTACACAGAACAGCTGAAACAAGATGCCTGAATAAAATTCCTAAGGATTATTCAGGATTCAGTATAGTGGTTGAGAAAGTTTACCCTGGAGTTTGGAGTGGAATCCTAGCTCCCCCAATAACAGTATCTACTTCTGCCTCTGAAACTTCGTTGGATTAAACGAGCACCTGTGTGAAGGGCGCATCAGTGTCTGGCACACAAACGCTGTTTCCCAACTGCAAGTTCCTGCTATTAATAGGCAAAAAGCTGGGTGGCACTGGCTCCAAACTGAGGGCCGCTCTAAGGTTTTCTCTGGAGACAAGAAATCCAAGACAGGCCAAGACAGGAATGCCTGTTTTTAACTAAAAAGTTAGGGTGCAAAGTGAAGTAAGTGGCAGAGGCAGAAGTGCCCTCAAGTAATCTCACTTGGCATCCGGTAAACTACTCTGCATAATCAGTTTTTCGCCCCCAACAGTCTAACACCAACTGAAAAAGCTGTAAACCAGGTGGTGAAGAAGAGACAGGGTTCGGGCAGTGACTATGATGACTCCTCATTCTGTGTGGGTTCAAAAATACTTTGCTGTACAGCAGAAACTAACACAACATTGTAAATCAACTATACTCCAATAAAAATTAGTTAAAAAAATACTTGCTCCCACACTTAACTTGAGGGAAGTCATTTGGCCGCTTTAGCCTCCGCTTTCCCCATCTGGAAAATGGGGATAACGCGAATTACTCTCTCACGGAGTTATTGTGTCTATCAAATGTGTGCAAAGGGCTCGGCACGGTTCCTGCCACACAGCACTGCCAGCCGGGGACTTAACACCTGCAGCAGCTCACACTCGCTGGGAGCCCCGCCTGTGGTTCCCCCCGGAGGCGGAGAGGAAGCGGGGCACGAGCCCAGTAAGGGGCCACCCCTCTCTGCTCCGAGGAACGCCGTGGAGATTAAATCAATTAATCCGGAGAGAGCGCTTCAAATGGTGCCTGGCGCCCGGTCAGCAGTGCACACGCAGTAGTGGTGGTGATACTGATGATGCTGATGCTGATTACCGCGCAGAAGCCTGGGCCCCGCAAAGCGGAGTCCTCCCGGGTGGGACGGGAAGACGCGACAGTCCCAAGGCCAGGTGAGCGCCAGACCCCGCCCCTGGCATCGGTGGGCCCCAAGCAAAAGCAACTTTTTAACAGTTTCGCGGCCGGGAGGAGTAGCCTCGAGCCGGCAGCCGCCCAGACCAGGCCCCGCCTGGCGATCGCGCCCTCACCTTGCTGGAGGTCCTGGTGGTCGTACCACGGCTCATCCTCTTTCATCTCAAACTCCTCCATCAGGTTTTCCGCCAGCATCTCGGCCGGCTCTTCCGGGAGCAGCGGCCCCCGCCGCCGGCGGCCCGCCTCAGCCGCTGCCCCGGGCTCTCCGCCGGCCCCTCCGCACTCAGCCAGAGCCGCCCTCTGGCCGGACCCGCCGCCGCTGCCCAAGTTCCGCCGCGCCGCCCGACCACAGCCACCCGCCGCCGCTGCCGCCGCGGGGCGGCCCGCAGCACACCCCGCGGACCAGCTTCCAGACTCGCCCCGCGCCGCCCAACGACACCAACGGCCAGCGCCCCGACGCGAGCGCCCCAGCCAGCGTTGCAAACCGGCTCCTCACGCCTCAACTGGGCCCAACGTGGCACTTCGGCAGAACCCTCCCAGACCGGGGCTGCAATTCAAACCCTCGGCGGCGCCTCGGCCAATCGTGAGCGGGCCGCCGGCCGAGCGGCGGCGACGTCGTCCAATCGTTTCTCACTACAGGCCCGCCGTTCGCCCGGGCTCAAGGGCAAGCAGCCAATGGAGACTCCGAAGGAAACAAAGGAGGCGGGAAAAGGAGAAGGGGTGCGGCCGAAGGCCCCGCCCCCTCCTCTGCTTTGAGTCGCTTCTGGGCATGCGTTCGGGTTGCTAGGGTGTAGAGGTGGCGGCCTCCGCGGCCCCTTTGATGGGTGTCCGGCCGATGGACGGGCTGCGTGGGTGTGAGGGGCAGGAGTCCGGCCTCCGAGCAGTGGGCGGTTGCGGACGGGAGGCGCGAGGAGTGCCGGGACACCGAGGTCCGCTGCCCCGCCGGCCTCTACTTGTCTTTTGACTCCCAGGTTTGCTCTGCTTAATGCGGGGAAATTGAGGGTCGGTCGGAAGTTTAGAGCAGTTAACTGTTTTTTCCTTGATATCTGAGCCTCTAACCCGCTGAGAATTTGTACTCACTCCCCCCGAAATGGTGGGCCTCAGACCTACCTGAGTATCTGGGGGCAGGAAGGGGTGCAGTTGAAGCTAACTGCACAGTTAAGCATCTGAAGTCATGACGTTACACCTGGAAAGAAGAGAATGCAGCCCGAGCACTTGATGGCCAGCAGGGCAGTGAACGCTGTTCTCCACAGACAGTAACAAAATAAATACGGCTCATGGGTTGTGGCTTTTACCATCATCGTGCAGACAAAGCACAGGAATTCTAAAGTAGGGTGACAGACCAGAAGGTCAATGTTCTCAGCCTTGATGTAATGGTAAAGGTACGGCTGACAGAAGACAGCGTAGAGTAGAATGCCAGCCAATAAACGTGGAAGAGGTAATAAAAGAGGAATGGTAAACTCACAAATCCTTTTCTTCTGAATCCAGGTATACTAAAAGGTAAAATGTAACTGATCTACTTTTTATTGCTAGGTTAAGAAAGAAGCTAGGTCCCCTGTGTAGCTTGTACTGCCCTGGTTGTCAATATTGTGGTAGAGATATTATTAGTCCAGAGCCAAAAGAAAATAACTAAAACCAACTATCTTAATTTACAAGTAAGTCACTACAGAGAAAGCTCTTTGGAAAGAGAGATGATTGGATTTAGGATTTGCTGGTGGTGATTTGTGGAAGCTGAAGGGCTGGAATCATGCCTCTGACCTTCAAGAGACATCTTTCACAGCCACTAATCTGCAAGCTTGAAAGTGCTTTTTCTCCATGGCAAAAATTCTTTTGACTCTGGGTCAAATGGGAAACTGTATTGAAATGCCCTTTAACATTCTTCAAAAAACAAACACAAAACAACAACGAAAAAGAACGATCTGGCTTCCCTGGTGACACAGTGGTTGAGAGTCCGCCTGTCGATGTAGGGGACGCGGGTTCGTGCCCCGGTCCGGGAAGATCCCACATGCAGCGGAGCGGCTGGGCCCGTGAGCCATGGCCGCTGGGCCTGCGCGTCCGGAGCCTGTGCTCCGCAACGGGAGATTAACAAAACCATATTGTAGTAAAAAGTGTCCTAGGTTATGCAGTTTATATGAGAGCACTGAAAGCTCTCCAAAAGTGTAATTAACTGAATTTCTAAATGAGTAGAGAGTTCTTCCTATATGCAATGAAAATTTTATGATAAAAAAAAAAAAAAAAAAAAAAATTTAAGTGAATGAGACTTTTTTTTTTAAAAAAAAGAACGGTCTGGAGAATTAAAGTTATTGATGATTTTAAATGGCAATCCCCCCCGCCCCGCACAAAACCCCACATACCAGACTTTATACCTTTTAGTATTAGTGTGTTCTTTTTAAGGACACTATTTGGGGAAACATTTTTCCCCCTGCAAAAGCTTGAACAAAAATTGCACTGAAAAAGACAAGTTAGCTTCCAGTGCTAAAAACCCTGCTTTGGAGGGGTTTCCATCATTCTTTTAGAGTCTATGTAGTCATAGCTGAGAAGCAATCATAAGCGGCCTCTTCAGCAACATTATTATTTGGTTTAGTAATAGGTTAGTGAATAACAACCCAAGCTGATTCTAAAAGGAGGGTTTTGGGTTTCATTTAATAATTCACCAGTATTTTGTGCACCTGCCCACCCTAATCATTACACCATTTTGCTACTTTTAAACTCTTCTGTATAAAACATTTTGTGTTACAGAAGAACCAGTTTCAGAAATCCTTTATTCCTGGTTGTAAAGATACACTATTCTTGTTCTTTGGTGTTTTGTTGCTATAGTAATATCAGGTAAGGAGAGTTTTTAGATAGTAGTATTGGCTTTAAAAAGATTGTTAAGTGGTGATTTTCAGTTTGATACCTACGGAAATAAGAGTTTATTGTGATGAAAATAATCTAAAGCAAAATATTGATAGTTCCTTTTGCAGATAGTAATAAGGAAGATTTTTACTTCCTCCTCTCAATATATATAAACAGAAGTTTAGGCCATGGAGTTTTTTGTAATGTTATTAAAACCTTATATTCACTATATATATATGTATATATATATATATATATATATATCACATAAACCTTATGTTTCAGACTGGATGGGTGCTTAACTCAAAATCTTTAAAAAAAATTTGAACTCAACTAAGCAAGCTTATGACTCTTTGCAAAATTCTGAGTTTATAAATACCTGCCTTCTGACTTAATGATAGATCAGTTCAGAGGGTGCGGCATGCTTCTTGTTTTAGCATGCCTGAAATAAAACTAAGAAAGAGTGCCTAGATTTTGGTGGGCTAAATTTGTATCTTGGCTTTTGGTTCTACTGACTCCCTTGTTTTTGGCTCTCTTAGTAACCCTGTGGCCTCAGCTTCAATCTTCATTCTCACTTGTGCCAAAAGTAACTCCCTAGAGTGAGGTCTTCAGCAGCACTTCCCAGCATTTTCAAACCTGAGAATTACCTTTAAAGCCAAAAATGTTGGCTGACCTCCACATAATAGTACTTGTATTTTTCAAGAGTTTGAGAATGCATAATGAGAACAGTTCAAGTATTTGTATTGTCTCATTACAGCAGAATCTACAAACATTTTAAGAAAGCTAGTACACAAATGGGCAAAATATTCTTTATTCTGTTTACAGACAATGCTTGGTCTGCATATGGGTTTCATAACCCTTTTTGATAATTCTAGGGCTCTACTTCCCATAGAATTAAAATCATTCTTGTATCTACCCGATGCAAAATGAAACTCAGGCACTTAGGTAATTTGATCATTTGAGCCAGATGCCCACTTCCCCCTTCTAACTTGCTCTCCCCTTCTCTAAGAAATTGGGTAATATAGACTGAGGTTCCTGCTTAATTCCCAAGAATTGTTTAAGCAGGTAACATCTCTTGAATTATCTGAATATTTTTGTTTTCTGCTTCAGTAAGATTTTGGAGACCTGCCCATTATAAAACAGGAAAATCATGGTGTTATCTTTTTTTTTTAAATTTTATTTATTTATTTTTGGCTGCATTGGGTCTTCGTTGCTGCACGTGGGCTTTTTCTAGTTGTGGCGAGTGGGCGCTACTCTTCGTTGTGGTGCACAGGCTGCTTATTGCGGTGGCTTCCTTGTTGCGGAGCACGGGCTCTAGGCGCGCGGGCTCAGTAGTTGTGGCGCACGGGCTTAGTTGCTCTGTGGCATGTGGGATCTTCCCAGACCAGGACTTGAACACGTGTCCCCTGCATTGGCAGGTGGATTCTTAACCACTGCACCACCAGGGAAGCCCCCATGGTGTTATCTTAAAACTATAGTCGAGATTAAAAAAGCAAGATGAGTCTATACCTACCTCTTGCTTGGTTAACCTTTTCCTGATTTCCAGTTGGATAAATCAAGTCCCTGAAAGGGTAAGACAATATGCCAGATTTAAGAGGAACATTTACATCAGAGCAAGGACCAAAATGTGTTCTTTCTATATCCATCTTAGCTATGTCCTTTGGGCCAAAGTTACATAGAATGTCAGGAGAAGATCAAAAATAAATCTCCTAGTGCAAGTCTGTACTACTGAATGGACAACTTTATGCTAAGATGAAGGGCTTGCTTCTATTCCTTCTCTTTGACACTTGCTAAAGGATGTCATTTCATTGTTTTTTTTCTGTTGTAACCTCCCAAGTAGGGAGGATTATACTGCCATAAACACATCTCTCTGACCACTAGTTAAACATGTCTAAACTCTTGAATATATTTCAGTTTTATAAGTTAGAAGAGATACTAAAGATATATTCAAGTAAAGCCACACTCTATGCAAATTAGGGTTCCTGGCAACATCTCACAAATTGTTGAGTGAGTGGTTAAGAAAGTAAAGTATTAAATCTCGTTGCGTATTCACAGCTAGTGGTTTTGAACTTTTATTTAACTTAAATTAACTAGTGTCCAGTGGAATTTTGCCACTCATCAGTTATTGTATGCAAGCAGTGAATTTTAACTATTTCTTTTTTTTCTTAAACTAAAGGAAGAAGAATTCCTCTGTGTGGAAAATGGCATTTTTAAATATCAAAACCATTGCTTGGGCATTTTCTAGGATAACATTAGGGACTGAAATGCTAAATTCTATCTTCAATTTCTACTATGTAAAGGCTTCTTTACACCTGTACAAGATTTCAGAAGTGGCCTTTTACCAAGTGCAGGTGAGATGGAGCCCTTGTCCTTTCACCTTAGGACAGAGTTTCTCCTTCCTCATAGTTGTGCCTTGCTGTGATTTTCCAAGGAGCTGATTCCTCATGAGCTGAAAGAGTTATCAAGAAGAGGTTATCCATGTCCAAGATCCTCTGTTTAATGGCAAAGAGACTTTTGAAAGATTGTCAAAACACAACAGCTTTAGAGTTTAAAGGGTAAGCTTTTGGTTATCTGGAAAATTCCCTTATGTGGAAAAATTAGAATCATTAAGATATTCTGTGTTTTGAAATGACCTATGGTATTCACAAATTTTATTGTAACTGATTACCAATTAGATGGTCAGGATGGATAGAGTTCATAGTCTTAAAAACCCGTATGGTTTATAATGTTACTTGTTTATTACCAACAACAACATCCTTGATCTAATAAGTGTTTTTGCCATTTTGAGATGGCAAACACTAATATTTTAACCTTTCCTAATGAAATTATGTAAAACTGTGCCATGGTCTGTAAACAGGCCATCACTCTTTGCAGAGGCATGGCTGTGTGCCTTGTGGGGAGACACTGTAGCATAATGATTGAAAGTACAGACTCTGGGGTCATCTGCCGTGGCTCCAACCCTGGCTCTGTCATTTATTAGCCTGGCAAGTTGTTTAACATATCTGGCCCTCAGTTTCCTTGTAAAGCAGGGATAATAATAGTACCTGCTTCACAGGGTTGTTTTAAGGATTTAATGAAATAATTCATGTAAAAACTTGTTTGCCTAAACACAAAGTGAATGTACACTGTTTTTGAGAGGTAGTATTAGCTGTTATTATTACTATTTCAGTATGTACCCCCCCTACAGATACTGGAAGCAATGAGCTTTTTTTTTTTTTTTTCAACTGATCAACTTTGGTTACTTCACATTAATTAAAAATTCAGGGGTCATTTTCATCAGTATAAACTATACTAAAATAATCCTGTGTTGCTTTTTTTTTTTCTCCTAGATGATTTTAATGATTTGGAATGCTCTTAACGACCTGGCTGGGTATTTTCACAACAACTGTTAGGCTGACTGCTGTTCCAATCATCATAGTTCTGTTTTGTGTGGTGGCCCTTTATATGCAATTGCCTTCCTGCTTCCTTGGCTCCCTTGGAAGTACTATCATGAAGGTGACTGGCCTAGTGGGCTTATGTGCTTTTGATAGCACGCTTACCTTTGTTCAGCAAGCCCAGTGTGTACTGTTTGCAGAAATTTTCACTAGATATTTCACTAGTCGGCTAATTATTTAAATTATTTTCACTAATTTCACTAGTCGGCTTTAGCTTATTAAAATCAACCAAGTGGCATCACTGGTAGGATCTACCAGTATCCTTTTCTGTGGTCTCATCTCTGGTAACATGGAAATTTTGCTCAGTTTTCAGGCCATCACTGTTGTCATGCCATTCTTGCTACTGCCTGCCTTTACATTGGCATGCGCCACGTGAGTCACTTAGAACCTAAAAGAAGCCCTGAGGAAAACCCTTTCTCAGAAACTGAATAGGATCTCACCTGGACCTCCGTCATCTCATTGATGAGACAAATCTTGATGCAGAAAAACTTTCGCCTTTTTCTGACTATGAATTTCTTCCAAGTCTTCCATTTAACTTTCTTCAGTAACTTCATGATGATCTCTGTTGATAGTCTCATTCCTAAGGATGTTCTTCCTTCTTCCATAAGGAGCATCATGTATGGGGCAGGCTTTATCTGCCCACAGGTATGTGATGATTCTTCATATATCTTCCTACAGGGATTAAAGATGTTAACTCTTACCTGACTGAGGAATTAAAAACCTGATTATATCAGTAGTTGGAAAAAATGATTCACATTTATTAAGAGACCCAAAGATTCAGAGTCCCAGAAATTATACAAGATTCTGTAGAAATATAATGGAAACAAGAGATGCAAGGAAAAAAGGAAGGAGCACCCAAGAAAGCTGAGCAATGTAATATTTTAAACATTTAGCTTTTCAGTTTTATTCTCCTGAGCTTCCTCATTTAAACCTCCGCACAACTACGGAGGAAAATAAATACATGGCTTCCTGTGAGCATGTCATTTGCTTTGTCCTGACATTTAAGATTCCTGTGACTGTTACAAGCAAGAAGAGTTACTTGATCATGGATTCCTGAAGCCAGGTTTCAAAAACACTTGGCTAAAAGACTGGAGTCCTAGAATTCCAGAGCGTTAGTAAAATTCCATGGCCATGACCATTATTGTAGAGGGTGTATCCTCCAAAAAATGTACCAGCCTGTTGTTTATTACACAATTCGGAGAGTTGATGAATAAAATTGCTTCCCTTAACCTAAATATATCCTCTAAAGATATGACTTAACCTAGCCTATGATATGGGTTTTTCCTGTTTTCACAATTAAAATCTGTTACCTATACTCTTCAGAGAATAAGTTATTCTAGATAGACAAGTTTTTACTGTTTACTAACTTTCCAAAAGATTTAAACCATGTGGGGTAGAAGTACTTCTGAAATGTTCTAAATGTTGCCACACTTTCTTAAGCAAAGTATGAGGGATAGAATTTGCCTTTCTGCCATTAGCTCAAGGCCTTTATCATAGTTTGGTTACTGTATATACCATAATGCTGATAACTCACATTTTCTGAGTGCTTACCATGTGCAATGGACTATGCCAAGTACATTGTATACGTTATCTCATGGAATCCTGACAACTACCTTTGAAAGACCCATCCTGCCAAATGAGAAAAGGGAGGCTCAGAGGCCTTTAGAGTCGTGCACTTTAAGATTCTCTCTGTAAAGTGTACTGTGTTTATGTGGTCTGTTTAGCAGAGTTTACCAAATAGAGTAGCATTTTTTGGCTTATCAGTATAGTCCCAGGTACTATGTGTACACAGTAAAATGATGCTCCCCCTTCATGGCAGTTTGAGGTTTTTCAAGCTGTTTGCTGACCCAGAATGGGGAGCTGTTTGAGTTCTTGTTTCTACTTGTTATTGTCAGATTCTAGGCTATATATACATTCCCACTTTTAATCATGTACTTGCCTATAGTATCTCCTCCAGGTAAAAAAAAGTTTGTTAAACTCTTACATAAATTAAAAAAAAAAAAAGGAGATAGATATTTTTATTTTTTTGGCCACACCCAGTGGCATATGGCATCTTAGTTCCCTGACCAGGGATCGAACCCGTGCCCCCTTGGAGTGGAAGCATAGAGTCCTAACCACTGGACTACCAGGGAATTCCCAATAGATAAATGTTTTTAAGCAGTTTAATTGAGATGTAATTCACATACCGTACAATTAATTCACCCATTTAAAGTATACAATTCAGTGGTTTTTAGTATATTCGCAGATATGTGCAACCATCAGCACAGTCAATTTTATTTTTGTTTATTTTTAAATTTTTTGGCCGTGCCACATGGCTTGCAGAATCTCAGTTCCCCGAACAGGGATTGAATCTGGGCCAAAGCAGTGAAAGCCTGGAATCCTAACCACTAGGCCACAAGGGAACTCCCACCACAGTCAAGTTTAGAACATTTCATAATCTCAAAAAAACAAAAAATGAGTTGAAATAAGGTAGTTTTTTGGTTACGGTTTTATTGAGGTATGATTGACTCTCAAGAAACTGCATATATTTAAACTGTACGACTTGATACATTTTGACCTATGTATGTACCATGAAACCATCACCACAATCAAAATAGTAGACATACTCATTGCTCTCCAAATTGTCCTTGTAATCCCGCCCTCTAATTCTTCCTTAGTTTGCATTTTCTAGATTTTTATATAAATGGAATAATACAATACGTACTATTTTTTGGTATGGATTCTTCAGTCATGTTGCTGTGGTATCAGTATTTCATTCCTTTTTTATTGCCAAATAATATTCCATTGTGTGGATATACCACAGTTTGTTTACCTATTCACTTTGTAATGGGCATTTGGTTGTTTCCAGTTTTTGGCTATTACAAATAAAGCTGCTGTGAAAATTTGTGTCTTTTTTTTTTTTAGATAAATTTTAATTTAATTTTTATTTATTTTTTTATACAGCAGGTTCTTATTAGTCATCAATTTTATACACATCAGTGTATACATGTTAATCTTTATATGGACATATGCTTTCCTTTCTCTTGGGTAAACCCCTAGGAGTAGAATGGCTGAACTGCATGGTAGGTAAATGTTTAACTTTTAAAGACACTGACAATGTTTTCCAAAGTGGTTGTACCATTTTACATTCCTCCCAATCATGTATAAGTTTTCCAGTTCCTCCACATTCTCATCAATATTATATCAGGCTTTTTAGTTTTGGCTATACTAGTAGGTGTGTAGCAGTATCTTATTGTGGTTTTGATTTGCATTTTCCTAATGACTGCTAATGATGTTGAGCATCTTTTTTTTGTGTGTGTGATACGCGGGCCCCTCACTGTTGTAGCCTCTCCCGTTGTGGAGCACAGGCTCCTGACGCGCAGGCTCAGTGGCCATGGCTCACGGGCCCAGCCGCTCCGTGGCATGTGGGATCTTCCCGGACCACGGCACAAACCCGTGTCCCCTTCATCGGCAGGGGGACTCTCAACCACTGCACCACCCGGGAAGCCCTTGAGCATCTTTTAATGTGCTTACTTGCCACCCATATATCTTTTTTTTTTTTTTTTTTGTGGGACACAGGCCTCTCAGTGTTGTGGCCTCTCCTGTTGCGGAGCACAGGCTCCGGATGCGCAGGCTCAGCGGCCATGGCTCACGGGCCCAGCCGCTCCGCGGCATGTGGGATCTTCCCAGACCGGGGCACGAACCCACGTCCCCTGCATCAGCAGGCGGACTCTCAACCACTGCGCCACCAGGGAAGCCCCACCCATATATCTTTTTGGTGAATTATTTGTTTAAATCTTTTTTTTTTTTCCTGTTGCATTTCTTTTTTTTTTAATTTTATTTTTATTTTTATTTTTTAACATCTTTATTGGGGTATAATTGCTTTACAATGGTGTGTTAGTTTCTGCTTTATAACAGAGTGAATCAGTTATACATATACATATGTTCCCATATCTCTTCCCTCTTTGTCTCCCTCCCTCCCACCCTCCCTATCCCACCCCTCCAGGCGCCATGCGGCTGCTTCCCACTGGCTATCTACCTTACGTTTGTTAGTATATATATGTCCATGTCTCTCTCTCGCCCTAACACACCTCACCCTTCCCCCTCCCCATATCCTCAAGTCTGTTCTCCAGTAGGTCTCTGTCTTTATTCCTGTTTTACCCCTAGGTTCTTCATAACATTTTTTTTTCTTAAATTCCATATATATGTGTTAGCATACGGTATTTGTCCTTCTCTTTCTGACTTACTTCACTCTGTATGACAGACTCTAGATCTATCCACCTCATTACAAATAGCTCAATTTCGTTTCTTTTTATGGCTGAGTAATATTCCATTGTATATATGTGCCACATCTTCTTTATCCATTCATCCGACGGCGGGCACTTAGGTTGTTTCCATCTCCGGGCTATTGTAAATAGAGCTGCAATGAACATTTTGGTACATGACTCTTTCTGAATTCTGGTTTCCTCAGGGTATATACCTAGTAGTGGGATTGCTGGGTCATATGGTAGTTCTATTTGTAGTTTTTTAAGGAACCTCCATACTGTTCTCCATAGTGGCTGAACCAATTCACATTCCCACCAGCAGTGCAAGAGTGTTCCCTTTTCTCCACACCCTCTCCAGCATTTATTGTTTCTAGATTTTTTGATGATGGCCATTCTGACTGGTGTGAGATGATATCTCATTGTAGTTTTGATTTGCATTTCTCTAATGATTAATGATGTTGAGCATTCTTTCATGTGTTTGTTGGCAGTCTGTATATCTTCTTTGGAGAAATGTCTATTTAGGTCTTCTGCCCATTTTTGGATTGGGTTGTTTATTTTTTTGTTATTGAGCTGCATGAGCTGCCTGTAAATTTTAGAGATTAATCCTTTGTCAGTTGATTCATTTGCAAATATTTTCTCCCATTCTGAGGGCTGTCTTTTGGTCTTGTTTATGGTTTCCTTTGCTGTGCAAAAGCTTTGAAGTTTCATTAGGTCCCATTTGTTTATTTTTGTTTTTATCTCCATTACTCTAGGAGATGGGTCAAGAAGGATCTTGCTGTGATTTATGTCATAGAGTGTTCTGCCTATGTTTTCCTCTAAGAGTTTGATAGTTTCTGGCCTTACATTTAGGTCTTTAATCCATTTTGAGCTTATTTTTGTGTATGGTGTTAGGGAGTGATCTAATCTCATACTTTTACATGTACCTATCCAATTTTCCCAGCACCACTTATTGAAGAGGCTGTCCTTTCTCCACTGTATATTCCTGCCACCTTTATCAAAGATAAGGTGACCATATGTGCATGGGTTTATCTCTGGGCTTTCTATCCTATTCCATTGATCTATCTTTCTGTTTTTGTGCCAGTACCATACTGTCTTGATTACTGTAGCTTTGTAGTATAGTCTGAAGTCAGGCAGCCTGATTCCTCCAGCTCCATTTTTTGTTCTCAAGATTGCTTTGGCTATTCGGGGTCTTTTGTGTTTCCATACAAATTGTGAAATTTTTTGTTCTAGTTCTGTGAAAAATGCCAGTGGTAGTTTGATAGGGATTGCATTGAATCTGTAGATTGCTTTGGGTAGTAGAGGCATTTTCACAATGTTGATTCTTCCAATCCAAGGACATGGTATATCTCTCCATCTATTTATGTCATCTTTAATTTCTTTCCTCAGTGTCTTATAATTTTCTGCATACAGGTCTTTTGTCTCCTTAGGTAGGTTTATTCCTAGATATTTTATTCTTTTTGTTGCAATGGTAAATGGGAGTGTTTTCTTGATTTCACTTTCAGATTTTTCATCATTAGTATATAGGAATGCCAGAGATTTCTGTGCATTAATTTTGTATCCTGCTACTTTACCAAATTCATTGATTAGCTCTAGTAGTTTTCTGGTAGCATCTTTAGGATTCTCTATGTATAGTATCATGTCATCTGCAAACAGTGACAGCTTTACTTCTTCTTTTCCGATTTGGATTCCTTTTATTTCCTTTTCTTCTCTGATTGCTGTGGCTAAAACTTCCAAAACTATGTTGAATAAGAGTGGTGAGAGTGGGCAACCTTGTCTTGTTCCTGACCTTAGTGGAAATGCTTTCAGTTTTTCGCCATTGAGGATGATGTTGGCTGTGGGCTTGTCATATACGGCCTTTATTATATTGAGGAAAGTTCCCTCTACACCTACTTTCTGCAGGGTTTTTATCATAAATGGGTGTTGAATTTTGTCAAAAGCTTTCTCTGCATCTATTGAGATGATCATATGGTTTTTCTCCTTCAATTTGTTAATATGGTTAATCACATTGATAGATTTGCGTATATTGAAGAATCCTTGCATTCCTGGAATAAACCCCACTTGATCATGGTGTATGATCCTTTTAATGTGCTGTTGGATTCTGTTTGCTAGTATTTTGTTGAGGATTTTTGCATCTATGTTCATCAGTGATATTGGCCTGTAGTTTTCTTTCTTTGTGACATCCTTGTCTGGTTTTGGTATCAAGGTGATGGTGGCCTCGTAGAATGAGTTTGGGAGTGTTCCTCCCTCTGCTATATTTTGGAAGAGTTTGAGAAGAATAGGTGTTAGCTCTTCTCTAAATGTTTGATAGAATTCGCCTGTGAAGCCATCTGGTCCTGGGCTTTTGTTTGTTGGAAGATTTTTAATCACAGTTTCAATTTCAGTGTTTGTGATTGGTCTGTTCATATTTTCTATTTCTTCCTGATTCAGTCTTGGCAGTTTGTGCATTTCTAAGAATTTGTCCATTTCTTCCAGATTGTCCATTTTATTGGCATAGAGTTGCTTGTAGTAATCCCTCATGATTTTTTGTATTTCTGCAGTGTCAGTTGTTACTTCTCCTTTTTCATTTCTGATTCTATTGATTTGAGTCTTCTCCCTTATTTTCTTGATGAGTCTGGCTAATGGTTTATCAATTTTGTTAATCTTCTCAAAGAACCAGCTTTTAGTTTTATTGATCTTTGCTATTGTTTCCTTCATTTCTTTTTCATTTATTTCTGATCTGATTTTTATGATTTCTTTCCTTCTGCTAACTCTGGGGTTTTTTTGTTCTTCTTTCTCTAATTGCTTGAGGTGCAAGGTTAGGTTGTTTATTCGAGATGTTTCCTGCTTCTTAAGGTGGGCTTGTATTGCTATAAACTTCCCTCTTAGAACTGCTTTTGCTGCATCCCATAGGTTTTGGGTCGTTGTATCTCCATTGTCATTTGTTTCTAGGTATTTTTTAATTTCCTCTTTGATTTCTTCAGTGATCACTTCGTTACTAAGTAGTGTATTGTTTAGCCTCCATGTGTTTGTATTTTTTACTGCTCTTTTCCTATAATTGATATCTAATCTCATGGCGTTGTGGTCGGAAAAGATACTTGATATAATTTCAATTTTCTTAAATTTACCAAGGCTTGATTTGTGACCCAAGATATGATCTATCCTGGAGAATGTTCCATGAGCACTTGAGAAAAATGTGTATTCTGTTGTTTTTGGATGGAGTGTCCTATAAATATCAATTAAGTCCATCCTGTTTAATGTATCATTTAAAGCTTGTGTTTCCTTATTTATTTTCATTTTGGATGATCTGTCCATTGGTGAAAGTGGGGTGTTGAAGTCCCCTACTATGAATGTGTTACTGTCGATTTCCCCTTTTATGGCTGCTAGTTTTTGCCTTATGTATTGAGGTGCTCCTATGTTGGGTGCATAAATATTTACAATTGTTATATCTTCTTCTTGGATCGATCCCTTAATCATTATGTAGTGTCCTTCTTTGTCTCTTCTGATAGTCCTTATTTTAAAGTCTATTTTGTCTGATATGAGAATTGCTACTCCAGCTTTCTTTTGGTTTCCATTTGCATGGAATATCTTTTTCCATCCCCTTACTTTCAGTCTGTATGTGTCTCTAGGTCTGAAGTGGGTCTCTTGTAGACAGCATATATATGGGTCTTGTTTTTGTATCCATTCAGCCAATCTGTGTCTTTTGGTGGGAGCATTTAGTCCATTTACATTTAAGGTAATTATCGATATGTATGTTCCTATTCCCATTTTCTAAATTGTTTTGGGTTCGTTATTATAGGACTTTTCCTTCTCTTGTGTTTTTGTCTAGAGAAGTTCCTTTAGCATTTGTTGTAAAGCTGGTTTGGTGGTGCTGAACTCTCTCAGCTTTTGCTTGTCTGTAAAGGTTTTAATTTCTCCATCAAATCTGAATGAGATCCTTGCTGGGTAGAGTAATCTTGGTTGCAGGTTTTTCTCCTTCATCACTTTCAGTATGTCCTGCCACTCCCTTCTGGCTTGTAGAGTTTCTGCTGAGAGATCAGCTGTTAACCTTATGGGGATTCCCTTGTGTGTTATTTGTTGTTTTTCCCTTGCTGCTTTTAATATGCTTTCTTTGTATTTAGTTTTTGACAGTTTGATTAATATGTGTCTTGGCGTATTTCTCCTTGAATTTATCCTGTATGGGACTCTCTGTGCTTCCTGGACTTGATTAACGATTTCCTTTCCCATATTAGGGAAGTTTTCAACTATAATCTCTTCAAATATTTTCTCAGTCCCTTTCTTTTTCTCTTCTTCTTCTGGAACCCCTATAATTCGAATGTTGGTGCGTTTAATGTTGTCCCAGAGGTCTCTGAGACTGTCCTCAGTTCTTTTCATTCTTTTTTCTTTATTCTGCTCTGCAGTAGTTATTTCCACTATTTTATCTTCCAGGTCACTTATCCGTTCTTCTGCCTCATTTATTCTGCTATTGATCCCATCTAGAGTATTTTTCATTTCATTTATTGTGTTGTTCATCATTGTCTGTTTCATCTTTATTTCTTCTAGGTCCTTGTTAACTGCTTCTTGCATTTTGTCCATTCTATTTCCAAGATTTTGGATCATCTTTACTATCATTATTCTGAACTCTTTTTCAGGTAGACTGCCTATTTCCTCTTCATTTGTTAGGTCTGGTGGGTTTTTATCCTGCTCCTTCATCTGCTGTGTGTTTTTCTGTCTTCTCATTTTGCTTATCTTACTGTGATTGGGTTCACCTTTTTGCAGGCTGCAAGTTCGTAGCTCCCGTTGTTTTTGATGTCTGTCTCCAGTGGCTAAGGTTGGTTCAGTGCGTTGTGTAGGCTTCCTGGTGGAGGGGACTAGTGGCTGTGTTGTGGTGTATGAGGCTAGATCTTGTCTCTCTAGTGGGCAGGTCCACGTCTGGTGGTGTGTTTTGGGGTGTCTGTGGACTTATTATGATTTTAGGCAGCCTCTCTGCTAGTGGGTGGGGTTGTGTTCCTGTTTTGCTATATGGTTGGCATAGGTTGTCCAGCACTGTAGCTTGCTGGTCGTTGAGCGAAGCTGGGTGCTGGTGTTGAGATGGAGATCTCTGGGAGATTTTCGCCGTTTGATATTATGTGGGGCTGGGAGGTCTCTTCTTGACGAGTGTTCTGAAGTTGGCTCTCCCACCTCAGAGGCAGAGTCCTGACTCCTGGCTGGAGCAGCAAGAGCCTTTCATCCACTCGGCTCAGAATAAAAGGGAGAGAAAGTAGAGAGAATTAGTATAAGTAGGAGGAAATAGGAAAGAAAGAAAGAAAGAAAGAAAGAGAGGAGGGAAGGAAGGAAGGAGGGAAGGAAGAAAGAAAGAAAGAAGAAAAGAAAGGAAGAAGGCAAGAAGGAAAGAAAGGAGGGAGGGAGGGAGGAGGGAAGGAAGGAAGGAATGAGGGAAGGAAGGAAAAAATACAGAAAGAAAGAAGATACAGTAAAATAAAATAAAGTATAATAAAGTTATTGAATTAAAAAAATAATTATTTAGAGGAAAAAAAAAAGGGAAGGATAGAACCTTAGGACAAATGGTGGAAGCAAAGTTATAGAGACAAAATCTTACATAGAAGCATACACATATACCCAGTGTTCTGATTGGCTCTCCCACCTCAGAGGCAGAGTCCTGATTGCTGACTGGAGCAGCAAGAGCCTTTCATCCACTCGGCTTATATGAAGCCATTTACATGAAATGTCCAGAGCAGGCAAACAGCACAGCAGGCAACATCAGCTTCATGTTCACGTCAGTTCTTCTTGCTCCTCCTTCCCCCTGGCCTCAGGAGGCTCATGCAGAGGGACCCATAGGAATGCTAGAAGATCATCTGTTCATTTTCCATACACAACTGATGTTGAACCTTTTCTTTTCCTTTGTGCTTAGTGCAGTCTCGCTTGTAGGGCACCGCGTACAGAAGCCTCACACGGAGCCCATCAGATATTAGTGAGAAATGGTTACACCGTCACCTAAGTCAGACGTGTGGAGAAGCCTGTTTAAATCTTTAATTATTTTTAATTGAATTGTATATTGTTGAATTGTAAGAGTACTTTATATATTCAATATATTATGTATTCTCAGTAAAGGTGCTTTGTTGGATATCTGTTCAGCAATATTTTCTCCCAGTCTCTCTCGGCTATTAAATTTTAAGAGAAGTATGGCCAAAAGATTTCAACGATCCTTTTTCTCAAGCCTTCACACTAACATATGAATTTCTGTTGATCTCAATAAAAAAATCATTATAAAGTGGAAATCCAAAGTTGCCTTAAATTTTATTCTTAATTTCTAAAGAAGTGACACGTATAAATTATTGGGGTAAAAAAATGACAGCTTGTTGACATTTGTTGTTATTTATGTGGCTAAGTCACTTTAACACTCTACCTGTTGGTTTTGGTAACGAAGGCTAAGCACTGTATTTTCATTTTCTCAGGCTGTCTTCCCAGTGGCTTTCTTTTTGAGGAATTGAATAAATGAAAGGAGAAAATAATGAGCAAGTGCTTTTTCTCTCTAATAACTGTTTTAATCGGTCTGTGACTCTTCCACATCCCACTCCCCTCCAAGAGGCAGAATAGTAAATGGGTTAGGGGCATGGAGTCTGCCAGGGAGAAGTCTGCCTCCCCACTTATTAGCTATCTGACCCTGGGGAAGTTACTGAAGCTCTCTGTGTCTCAGTTTCCTTCTCTGTAAAGTGAGAATAAAAATGGTACCTACGGATTGGAATTATTATGAGGATTAAATGAATTAAGACATACAAAGTACTTAAAATGGTTCCTGGCACAAAATGAACACTCTAGAAATGTTAGCTTTTATTATTAAATCTCAGTGCAGCAAATATTTATTAAACTTTCACTGTAAACACAGCATTGCCTTTATCTCTGTTTTGATTTAGGCTTCTTTGGCATTTGTTTGCCAACACTTGTTCTGGGACACATTATTCACAAGCTTCTACTCAATAAACACATGAATGGAGAGCCAAAACCCTCAGTTTGTAGAAGGCTTTACTTTAGTAAAAGAAAAAGTAGTCTCTTTTTTTGTCCTTATATTACTCATCATTGGCTCCTATCTTTTTTTTTTAAGATAATGGTTTTTAATTTAATTTTACTGATTTATTTTTGGTTGCATTGGGTCTTTGTTGCTGCACGTGGGCTTTCTCTAGCTGCCTCGAGTGGGGGGCTGCTCTTCGTTGCGGTGCACAGGCTTCTCAATGCAGTGGCTTCTCTTGTTGCGGAGCACCGGCTCTAGGCACGCGGGCTTCAGTAGTTGTGGTGCACGGGCTTTGCAGTTGTGGTGCACGGGCTTTGCAGTTGTGGTGCACGGGCTAAGTTGCTCCGTGGCATGGGATCTTCCCAGACCAGGGAATCGAACCCATGTCCCCTGCATTGGCAGGCAGGTTCTTAACCACTGTGCTGCCAGGGAAGTCCCTGGCTCATATCTTTTTATGTTGGACAGAAAAGTAATAAGGAACAATTATTAAGTACTTTATATGATGAGAAAGACAGAGAGAAGGGGAGGGAGTGCTAGTGGGAGGAAATGCCTCTTAGGTAAAGTAACTTGTCTATGAATGAACAGCTGATAAAAGTGGCAAAGCTGGAATTCAAACCTAGGGACATCTGATTGCAAAATCTTTCTCTTTCCACTTTGCCACATATTTCTTACATTATTATTTTCTTATATTTTGTATAGTATTTATGTATTAGAGATTGAAAACAAGCTTCATTTCAATATGTGGAACTGTGTAAATTTACAATATTATTATTAAATATAGGAATATAAGGGGGCTTGCTGGGGTATTTTACATACTTCACCTTATAGAACTCTAAGAAATGCCTTGGATCCCATCAGTCACTGAGCCATTGTTTTAATATTTTAAAAAAAGCGCTCTTGTTCCTTGAAAGTACAGAATTAAACCAAAAAAATCAGTCAGGGGGAAAACCCCTTATTTTTGTTAAAGAATATTGGTATTTTACTTACATCATTGAAAATTCTCCTCTAATTGTAATGTATGCACATTTGGTTAGTGAAAACAGTTCAGGGCTAAATGATATACTTCTTAAAACTGAAAACAAAGAGGATCTTCTAATCTTTGTTAATGTACATATGTATATTTAGCACTAACTTTTTGGTCTAGAACAATGAACTTTTTCATTGGTAGCAAGAAATGCAGTAAAAAAATGTGATTGAGCTCTCAACATGAATCTAGTAGAATTATGAAAATATATAAGATTAGGCAGGAAACACAACCAGAAGAAATGTAGATAGAATCATAAACTATTGTTTATCTCTGGTGCTTGATTTTAAAAAGTACATTTCAGACATATTACAGCAAGAAGAATAGTAAGATATTCATTTAACTGTTTACTATTGTGTGCTAGGTGAATTCTGGGCTTTAATCCCAAATTTTAAAATCTGAATTTATTTTAGATTTGATCTGGCCTTTTCACATTACAATAAAGCAATGCTTGTTGTTTCTAAGTGATGGTTCTTTCATAGTTGGTTTTAGTAACACCTCCTCATGTTAGTGTGAAAATAAAAATGTATGAAACTGTTTCTCACTTTGTTCATTTTATAGGAAATAATAGCTGTTTCCTTGTTCTTTATAGAATATTGGTCAACTTTTATGGATATAAATGGATAATAACATTTCTAACCATGATAGATAGTATTAGTTGTGTGTTTCAACTGATGTTATAATTCAGAAGCAAATTTATCTTTGGCTGAGAACGTGTATTTCATTGTCAGGAAGAATAAGCATAATTCATGGGATTCCATCTTAACAGGACGCCAATCTGCTTCCATTTCAGTGCCTTGTACTTGTCAGCCAGTCCCAGCTCTACCTAGAAAGAACAGCCTCCATTGCCATGTTACTTCTTGGACAGCAATCCTATTATTTTTTGGCTCGTTATCTCACTTTTATCATGTAAGTAAATGCCAGTGCCAGTCCCAAAACTACAGTAGGTCTTGCCGTTTCCTTTCAAGCAGTGAAACATCTTTGATCTGAAATGTGTTTAGTATTCATTTCTAGGCAGAGTCATTATACCTTTCTGTCAAATTGAACGTGAACTCCTTCTTTTGTGTAGAGACTTCTAATGCTAAATTTTGTGGTAAAGTTAAGCACCTCTTTGTAAGCTATTAAAGTGCATCATTTAGTAAATGCTGCTGCCAAATAATAATCTTGTCCCCAAAAGATGTTCTTTGCCTTTGCCATCTTGGGAAATGGCTCTACCATCTTTCTAGTTGCCCACGTCAGAGACTGAGAAGTTGTCTTTGCCATCTCTTTCTTGTCTCCTACATCCAATAAGCTACCAATTATTAGTAGTTTTAGCTCCCTAATATGTCCTGAATCCATCCCTTCTCTGTTTCCACTGCCATTCCTTTAGCTCAGGTCCTCATCATCTCTTACCTGGATTTCCATATAGCCTCCCACATGGTCCCCTTGCCTCTAGTCCCCAGTCCCTCCAACCCCTTCTTCCATATTGCTTCAGAGTAACGTGTCATTCCATTGCTTAACAACCTTAAGTGGCTTCTCATTGCTTGCATGATATAATGCAAATAATGACATATGAGGTCCTTTGTTATGCAGGCCCTGTTTACCTCTTTATCTTCATTTCTTGTTACTCCTCTGCTCAGAATGAACTCCCTGCCATAAAGAAACATTTTGCAGTGCCTGATTCAACACCTCCATGTCTAACATGCAGCATTTTGTGCCTGGAAAGCTTTCATTGTTTCTTATATGGCTCTCTCCTAGTGTTTCTTTAGGCTGCAGCTCAGGGATGTGTTTTCTGGAAAGCCTTCCTCTATTTCTTCATCTGGATTGGTTGTCCCTCCTACATGACCCCAATGCCCTGTGCTTATCTCTGCTGTAGCATTTATCCCCCTGTCTGTGATTGTGGCTCCCACTGGACTGAGCTTATTATGAATAAGGTCTAGTTTCTTATTACTGTGGCCCCATTAGCTACTATAGTTCCTGCAAATAGTTGGTCCTTAGAAAATGTGTTTTGGGTGAATGAATTAATAAATCCTACTCCAGGTCCCTGCTGGAACAATTTGAGAAAATTTTCATGAAGACTTACCTGCATTTTGAATACATTGGTAATGGAGAGTATACTAATTAACCCAAAGGATTGAATCTCTGTGAAACTTCAAGATATTAGAACCCCACATAGATAGCTATTCTATAAATCTACAATAGTGGCCTTGGCTATATCATATTTAAAAGGACATCTTGATAGAGATTTTTAGAATAAAAAATTTTGTTTGCTTTTTTTTTTTTTTTACTTAAACCATCCCTCCATTTTTATTCTTCTATCATAACTAAAATGTTATATGTCCTTTTATAGTTCTTAACTTTCCTATCTTGATATCAAGAGATTTCTGTATTGGATGTGCTGTTGAACCAGAAGATTTCTAAATGCTTCTCCAGTTAAAATATATTGGAATTTATATTATTAAATACTTACTACTTATATATAATATTTTACTTAGCTCATTTTTTTTTGCATGGGATAAAGATTGTGCAAAAGAAATATAAGAAGATAATCTCCCTTCCCTTAGCTTATGGTAAAGAATTAGCAAACATAAGTAATAGATTATAAATTTAAACTGAAAAAAAAAATTAAAATATCTGCTATACTTGCCTTCTGTTATCAAAGATAATTTTAAAAATTATATGTTTATGTGAATGAGAGATAATGGATTCTCATTTCTTCTGTTTTATTGTGCAGTTTACAAAATATTTATGCTGTTTAAAATATAAACCAAAAAAACACCATGTCATTATTACCATGCTCATAAAGCTAGAAAGTTCATTTTAATTAAGGCAGATCAACTATAGGAAATAAAAGGGAAAAAAAGGAAAAATAAAGAGAAAAAATGTCTGATGAATTTCATGGCATGTTTTGTTCTTTAGAACCTATCCGTAATTTAAGCAAATTTAATGAGCAGTCATCTGGGAATGAGGAAAATGCATAGTAAATTTTTCAAAATGTATTTTATTTTTAAAAGAGAATTATGTATTCATAGATATATTTTGGGAGGATAGAAGTGTGTGCCTAATATATGTTTACTTTTATAGTATATTATTTCATTTTTCCTTTTTGCAAACCGAATGTCTACTTTTATTTGATGTTTGGTTTTTAAACAAATCTGTACCTCCTAGTTATAGAATTTTCATTTGTGTATTTAAAATTGTTTCTAGGGTGATTGTGCAAGCTTCTTTTTGCTCATTTAATCTGCCACCAGCTGACATGGTCGATGCAGATTTACTGAAGTTCAATTGGTAGTAAGTAATATTTTTTCAAATATTAGCTATAAAAATATCACATGGGGGCAGGACCTATCAGAGTCTCCATATCTCAGTTACATTGCCATTACAAATCACATAACTGAAAGATGATCATAAGAGGCATCATTGGGAATCAGAGAACAGAAAATAACAGGATATTCATAATTGTTCACCCTGGGCAAGTTTTCTCTGCTTTTGAAAGGACATCATAATTTTTTATCCCTCAGCTTCACACAGCCAATGCTACAACAAGATTAAATCTCAGAAACCAAAGTGAAACCTCAGATAGCTTTATGTTATAATATTGCAATATGCATTATTACACTGGATGATCAGGCAAAATGACCTTCGCCCTGTGACATCACAAGAATTAAAATTGAAAATCAAAGTCCATCTTATCCTCTTTCACTTGAAAAAGTGTAAGCTGATGATGAGAGATTTTGTTCCTTGGTATGGTTATTATAGACGCTTTAGATCAGCTATAAAATTCACTTGATGGGCAAATATTTTGTGATATGTGCCCTATTTTATGGATTAGAGAGTACTGTATTATTTGAAGACTGGCATAGTCTTTATTAGCTTTGTAGAAACTGCATGGCTTTTTTTTTTTTTTAATGCAACTTAAATTGAAGGAAGCTTTGCCAATCCAGCTTGGTGATTTCTTCCTTATATAATTTCTTTCCTGTTTCAGGGTTTGTTGCTAAGTCATATTTGGAGTGATGAGCAAGGTGGTGAGCTCCTTAAGGTTCAGGACCGTGTCCCTAGTGCCTAGAAAAATGACCGGCTCAAATCACTTTAAAAAAAAAATGAATAAGTTAACAAGAAGAAACGTCAGTAAACATAACCCTCAAATTCTTTTTGAATGAGACTGGGTACAAATGAATAAAATGCCTCAAACAGTCGGAAAGGGAAGGGCACTGACATTTATCAAATGCCAATGTGTGTAAGCACTGTATGGCTTTTGCTCATTCAAGTCACACAGCAGCCATGTGTGGTAGAATTATTGACTCAACAAATATTTATTGATTGCCTCCTATATGTCAGGCACTGTGGTCAATGCTGGGGATACAATACAGCAGGTCTTGTAACAGATCCTTTCTAAAACATACTCTCTCCTATGCACATGCTCTATGCTTCTGACTGAATGGCTACTCTTGAAGACACATGTGCTTTTCTGCTCCCATAAGTTATATCCTTACCAAGAGTCAGTACTTTTTGTTTCAAATTGGTTAATGTCAGATGCAATTGTTATTATAATTACAACACTTAATTACACTTATCTTTTATAAACTTAGGAAATATAAGTATGAAATGAAAGTTATTTCTATGAAAACTAAGTTGAATGCTTTAGAAAGACTTGATAAAGATTAAGTGTAAAAAAATTACTATCAAATCTGATGTGATGAGAACTGTAAATGTTTTGGGGAAAAGTCATAAAAATCTAAAGGTATTCTGTTCTTAGATTGCCTTGTGAACAACTTTAGGTTCTCTCTATAACTGATAGTAAAAACCATAGATCATATCCTATGGATACTATACATGCCAGAAAGATGGCACAGCACTTTCATCAGTGGACCTGTACTTAAAGAAAAGATTGGTGAATGAGTATAGTTAAGTTGAAATAGAATGGTCAATGTCTTGTCTTCTGAAAATGATTTTTTGGCTTCAATCAACTGTCGTCCTGATCAGGTCAGATAAGAACTTAATGCAGGGAGCCAAAGCAGATGTAACCCTTGCCTTTATGGCACTGACGGTCTAGTGGAGGATACAGACAGCAGTTGTATTATTATATTATCATGAAATCATAATTATCCCCATTTTCAGGAAACTAAAACTCTTGAGGGGTTAACTTTCCCAAGGTAATGTAACCAGCAGATTGAAGAACTGGGAATGAATCTCAAGCTCTTACCATCAAAGCAATCTTCCAATTCTCTGGCCTCATCGTTTCCCTTCTTTCCTTTCCTTTTCTTTTTTTCTTCCCTTTCTTCACCTCCCCTTTTTCTTCTCTTCTTCCTTAGTTGCAAGGTTTCCATCATGAGTTGAAATATGACAAAATTTCAGATTACTCAGCCAATGCACTTGATTTATTTTATGTGATGTAACTAAATTATCAAAAAATGATATGGCAGGATTCTTACAGAGAACATGTTAAAGTAATCCTTTATAAAATTTGGGCAGGAAGACTTAAGTATGAATCCCAGTTCTACTAGTTGCTAGCTGTGTGACTATGGACAAGTTAATCTGTCCTCCCATCCCAAAAATAGGAGTGATAATATCTTCCTCATGGGATTGTTGCGGAGCTTAAATGAAATAATACATATTGGTACTGGAGATATTGTGTGTTCAGTTCCAGACCACTGCAATAAAGCAAATATTGCAATAAAGCATGTATTGCAATAAAGCAAGTCACATATTTCTTGGTTTTCCAGTGCATATAAAAGTTATGTTCATACAGTAGTGTAGTATATTAAGTGTGCAATAGCATTATGTCTAAAAAATGTACATACATTAACTTAAAAATACTTTATTGCTAAATAATGAAATGTCCAAACAACTACAATAGTAACATCAAAGAGCACTCATCACAGATCACCGTAACAAATATACAGTAAGTCCCCTACAAATGAACCTTCAAGTTGTGAACTTTCAAAGAAGTGAACGTGCATTCGCATGTCCAATCACATAAGTTAGTTCACGTGTCTGGCATACGTTGTCATGTGCGTACATCCGCTACAAGTGGTTGTGCTTTTGTGTACTTTACTGGACAGTACTCTATAGAGTACAGTAGTACAGTATCTTTATTTCAAGCCCAGGACGTCCAGAAGCAAGCATAAAGGCAGCAGTATATAGCCGATTGTGTTAGTTGGGTGCCTAGGCTAACTTTGTTGGACTTACGAACAAATTAGACTTACGAACGCGCTCTTGGAACAGAACTCATTTGTATGTAGGGGACTTACTGTAATAATAATGATAACGTTTGATATATTGCAAGAATTACCAAAATGTGACACAGAGACACAAAGTGAGCAAATTCCATTGGAAAAATGGCTCCAATAGACTTGCTCGATGCATGTTTGTGGCAACCCTACATTATCAGATGATGGTTAGCATTTTTTAAACTATTTCTATTATTGTCTATTTAGGCTCAAGGAGGACTTAATAGCCAAAAGGTCCTTGATACTTGTATACATATATATGTATATACATGTACATATATACACACATGTAATTTGTGTGTGATGTAGGCACATGCTACTTTTTTCTGTTCCAGGTCACCCCTTTCCTCAATGGTCTTTGGCATCAATGCTTTATTTACCAAACCTGCTCAGTCTTTAGCTCCCATGATGATACTCTCTAGGCTAAACCAGTATGGATATGGAAACCCAAACAAAAGGTAGAGAAAAAAAATGCTTTGAAATAATGTAATAGAAATATGAAAGCAAACTCAGCCTTTTACATTGATTACTAGGCAGTATCTTAGACTTTGGGCATTATTAGTCATTAATTTATAGATCTTGAGTAAACTACAATAAAAAGTATTCATGTCAAAGGAACTTCAATAGGACTATCTTTAAGGGTATTCTTTAAATTATGAATGCTACAAATGTCTATGTAATTCACACTAAGCTACATATTGATTGCTTTTCTAAGTCATTCACTCATTTATTATTTCATTCCACAAATGTTTCTGAGGGCCTGCTCTTATCTGCTAGGTTCAAAGGTTCTGGGCATACAAGATGAATAAGGAGACTCCAAAGTCCCACAGGTTGTGAAGCACTGTGTAAGGCCCCACCAGCCTTTGGTGATAATGGGCACTGTGGTAATGCAGGGAAGAGGTTCTTGCCTCTGTCTGCCTAAAGTCAGGGAGCCCTTTGCAAAAGAAGGGTTTCTTGAGCTGAATTTTGGAGGCTGAGTGGGATTTTTCTCTTCTGAACACAGAGGAATGTCATTCCAGGCAGAGAATACAGCATGGCAGATATCCAGAAGCATGAGAGAACTCTCACTAAGGTATTCATTTATTCACTCAACAAACGTTGTTGAGAGCCTACCACATCCTAGGCTCAGGGATAAGGCAATGAACAACAGGGAGCAAAACCACAGAAGCCTCTGCCCTCACACAGCTTACATTCTAGTGGGAGGGAGGCAGGCAGACAAGAAATTAGCTAAGTAAAATACATAGTATGTTAGTTGGTGAGAAGTCCTCTGGAGAAAAATAAAACAAGAAGAACAGGAAGGCTTGAGGAAAGCTGCATTTTTAAATAAGGTGATGGGAAGGCCTCACCGCCAAGGAGATGACATTTGAATAAAGACCTGAGGGAAGGTGGGAGGGAACCAGGGTGGTCTTTGGGAAGAGTGTTCCCGGCAGAAAGCACAATGAGTGCAGAAGCACTGAGTGCAGCATGTCTGGCACTAGGTCTGCCGAGGAGGCTGCCAGCATGACTGGAGCAGAGTGAGCAAATCCCATAGATCCTTGCAGCCCTCCTTTGTTACCTTGGTTTCACTATGAGGTAAATGGTGATGGTGAGGCAGTGGAGGATTTATTCATTTGTTTATTTGACATTCTTTTTTAAAGCAGTCGTAGGGTCACAACAACACTGGGCAGAAAGTACACAGAGTTCCTGTAAATTCTCTGCCTTCCCACACAAACTGCTTCCTCCACTATCAGCATCCCGCACCAGAGTGGTACAAATGTTATAATCCATGAACCTACATCCTTATCACCCAAGTCCATGGTTTACACTAGGGTTCGTGCGTGGTGTTCCACCTTCTGTGGGTTTTGACAAATGTATAATGACGTGTGTCTTCACTGCCCTAAAAATCCTCTGTGTTCTGCCTATCCATCCCTCCTTCCCACCAACCCTGACAACTATTGATTTTTGTTTACTGTCTCCATAGTTTTGCCTTTTCCAGAATGTCATATAGTTGGAATCATACCTTTTCAGATTGGCTTCTTTCACTTAGTAATATGCATTTAAGATCCCTCCATTTCTTTTCATGGCTTGATAGCTCATTGCTTTTTAGCACTGAATACTATTCCATTGTCCGGATGTGCTACAGTTTGTTTATTCATTCACCTACTGAAGGACATCTTGGTTGCTTCCAAGTTTTGACAATCATGAATAAAGCTGCTATAAACATCACGTGCAGGTTTTTGTGTGAACATAAGTTTTCAACTCCTTTGGGTAAAGACCAAGGAACACAATTGCTGGATCATATTATAAAAGTATGTTTCCTTTTCTAAGAAACTGCCAACCTATCTTCCAAAGTGACTATACCATTTTGAAGTCTCACCGGAAAAGAAATGGGAGTTCTTGTTTCTCCACATCGTCATCAGCATTTGGTGTTGTCATTGTTCTGGAGTTTGGCCATTCCAATAGGTGTATAGTGGTATCTTGTTTTAATTTGGAATTCCCTAATGGCATATGATCTGGAACTTTTCATATGCTTATGTGCCATCTGTATGTCTTTGGTGAGGTGTCTCTTCAGGTCTTTTGCCCATATTTAAATCAGATCCTTCGTTTTCTTATTCTTGAGTTTTAAGATTTCTTTGTGTATTTTGGATATCAGCCCTTTGTTAGATATACTTTTTGCAAATATTTTCTCCCAGTTGGTGATTTGTCATTCTCTTGAGAGTGTCTTGGGCAAAGCAGAAGTTTTTAATTTTAATGTAGTCTAGCTTACCAATGATTTCTTTCATGTATTGTGCCTTTCATGTTATATCTAAAAAGTCACTGACACCTAGATTTTCTCCTAGTCTATCTTCTAGGAATTTTATAGTTTTGCATTTTACATTTAGTTCTGTGATCCATTCTGAGTTAATTTTTGTAAAGGGTACAAGGTCTGTTTCTAGATTCATTTTTTGGCATGTAGATGTCTAGTTGTTCTTACATCATTTGTTGAAAAGACATTTTATTGCCTTTGCTCCTTGGTCAAAGATCAGTTGACTGTATTTATGTGGGACTATTTCTGGCCTCTCCATTGTGCTCCATTGATCTAATTGTCTATTCTTTTGCCAAAATCACAATGTATTTTTTCTCTTCCAGTTTTTTAAAAAATATTTATTTATTTGGCTGCGCCGGCTCTTAGTTGAGTGCAGGATCTTCGTTGCGGCACGTGGGATCTTTTAGTTGTGGCATGTGGGCTCTTAGTTGTGTCATACGAACTCTTAGTTGTGGCATGTGAGATCTAGTTCCCTGACCAGGGATCTAACCTGGGTCCCCTGCATTGGGAGCGCAGAGTCTTAGCCACTGGACCATGAGGGAAGTCCCTCTCTTCCAGTTTTATTGCGATATAATTGACATACAGCGCTGTATAAGTTTAAGGTGCAGAGCATAATGATTTGACCCACATACCACATGAAATGATTATCACAGTGAGTTTCCTGAACATCCATCATCTCATATAGATACAACACAGTGTCTTATTACTGTAGCTTTATAGTAAGTCTCAGTGTCAGGTAATATCAGTCCATTGACTTTGGTTTTTTTCAGTGTTGTATCGGCTGTTTTTGATCTTTTTCCTTTCCATGTAAAATTTAGGATCAGTTTTTTGATAGCCACAAAATAGTCTTCTGGGATTTTGTTAGGGCTTGTGTTGAATCTATAGATCAAGTTAGGAAGAACTAAAATCTTGACAATATTGAGTCTTCCTATCCGTGAACTTGGAATCTCTCCATTTATTTAGTTCATCTTTGATTTCTTTCATATTTTGTTAGATTTATGCCTAACTATTTCATTTTGGGGGGTCCTAATGTAAATGGTATAATTTAGTTTCAAGTTCCATTGCTGATATATAGGAAAGCAATTAATTTTTGTATATTAACCTTGTATCCTGTAACCTTGCTATAAATGCTTGTTAGTTCTAGGAATTGTTTTGTTGCTTTTCTGTTGTTGGTTCTTTTGGATTTTCTACATAGACAAGAATTTATTTTTTAAAGTTTTTCTCTCAACTCCCTGCATATTTCTATTATAAATATTTTCAAATATACAAAAAATTTGGATAATTTATACAGTGAAGACATATATTCACCACCTATATTCAACTATTTATATCTTACTATATTGGTTTTAACACATATTGACCAAGGTATCCATCCCTCTATCTCTATATCAATCATTTTGTTTTTCCTCACAACTTCCTTTTTTTTTTTTTTTTTTTTTTGGCATTGCGCGGGCCTCTCACTGTTGTGGCCTCTCCCGTTGCGGAGCACAGGCTCCAGACACGCAGGCTCAGTGGCCATGGCTCACGGGCCCAGCCGCTCCGCGGCATGTGGGATCTTCCCAGACCGGGACACGAACCCGTGTCCCCTGCATCGGCAGGCGGACTCTCAACCACAGGGAAGCCCCACAACTTCCTTTTATTATGAAAAATTTTAAACACAAAAGATATTGAAAGAAAAATACAGGGAAAATCCATGCACCCATTTCTTGGATTTAACCGTTTTAACATCGTGCCATATTAGCTTTATCTGTATTTATGTGTATGTATGTATTTTGTCCTCTGAACCATTTTAAGGTTAAGTTGCAGATATAGTAGCATATCATACATCTTATAGCTTATGTACACCTTATAGTTTAACTTACATCTCCTAGAAATAAAAGCAATCTGACTGAAGAGTTCTGAGCACAGTAATGACATGATTTGACTTATCTTTTTTTTTTTTTAGAAGATGTTGGGGGTAGGAGTTTATTAATTAATTAATTTTTGCTGTGTTGGGTTTTCGTTTCTGTGCCAGGGCTTTCTCTAGTTGTGGCAAGCGGGGGCCACTCTTCATTGCGGTGCGCGGGCCTCTCACTATCGCGGCCTCTCTTGTTGCGGAGCACAAGCTCCAGACGTGCAGGCTCAGTAGTTGTGGCTCATGGGCCTAGTTGCTCCGTGGCATGTGGGATACGCCCAGACCAGGGCTCGAACCCATGTCCCCTGCATTAGCAGGCAGATTCTCAACCACTGAGCCACCAGGGAAGCCCTGACTTATCTTTTAACAGCATCCCTCTGGCTGCTGTGAGAGAATAGATGAATGAGGGGAGTTAAGACTTGGGAAACCTGTAGTTTAGTAACATATGGTATATTGTGCTTGATGGTAGCTGGAGGGAGGTGAAGCTGGAAAGGTCAGGGGGTGATGCTGCATTTAAATTTTCTTAATCCTATACATCAGGGTGTCCCAAATGTGATGACTTTTTAACTTTTGTTATATGAGTTCTCTCTATACTATTATTTACTTAATATTTTTCTTTAAATTTATTTTAAATCACAAACTTAAAAAAAATCTGGTCATAAGCAAAAGTATCTGTGATATATATGTATAACTGAATCACTTTGCTGTATACCTGAAACTAACACTACATTGTAAATCAACTATACTTTAATAAAAGTTAAATTGGGACTTCCCTGGTGGTCCAGTGGTAAGACTTCCTACTTCCACTATAGAGGGCATGGGTTTAACCACTGGTCAGGGAACTAAGATCCCTGCATGTTGCCCAGTGCAGCCAAAAATAGAAACAAAATTAAATTAAATTAAATTATTTAAAAAGTAGGACTTCCGTGTTGGTGCAGTGGTTAAGCATCCACCTGCCAATGCAGGGGACACAGGTTCGAGCCCTGGTCTGGGAAGCTCCCACATGCCACAGAGCAACTAAGCCCGTGTGCCACAACTACTGAGCCTGTGCTCTGGAGCCTGAAAGCCACGATTACTGAGCCCACATGCCACAACTATTGAAGCCCGGCCAACAAGAGAAGCCACCGCAATGAGAAGCCCGTGCACTGCAATGAAGAATAGCCCCTGCTCACTGCAACTAGAGAAAGCTGGCGCACAGCAACGAAGACCCAGTGCAGCCAAAAATAAATTTTTAAAAAATAATAAAAAGTATACATGAAAACATTCATTTGGTGGGTTTCACTTTTTCTAACACGATTAAAATAGTTAACCATTAAAATAACAAGAACTATTGTGTATCATCTGAAAATCATCACATGTACTACCAGGAGTACAGACGCTGTACTTTGGGTAAGACTACTGTAGGTAAAGGAAGTCACTGAAGATTTTTTTTTTTATTGGAGTATAATTGCTTTACAATGTTGTGTTAATTTCTGCTGTACGATGAAGTGAATCAGCGATATGTATACCTATATCCCCTCCGTCTTGGACCTCCCTCCCACCCACCCCATCTCACCCATCTAGGTCATCACAGAGCACTGAGCTAAGCTTCCTGTGCTTTATAGCATGTTCCCACTAGCTATCTGTTTTACACATGGTAGTGTATATATTGGCAATCCTAATCTCCCAATTTGTCCCACCCTCCCCTTCCTCCCCCTTTGCCCAAATGTTCATTCTCTACGTCTACATCTCCATTCCTGCCCTGCAAATAGGTACATCTGTACCATTTTTCTAGATTCCACATATATGCATTAATATATGATATTTTCTTTTCTCTTTCTGGCTTACTTCACTCTGTATGACAGACTCTAGGTCCATCCACATCTCTACAAATGACCCAATTTTGTTCCTTTTTATGGCTGAGTAATATTCCATTGTATATATGTACATGTACCACGTCTTCTTTATCCATTCATGTCATTGGACATTTGGGTTGTTCCCATGTCCTGGCTATTGTAAATAGTGCTGTGGTGAACATTGGGGTACATGTGTCCTTTTGAATTATGGTTTTCTCAGGGTATATGCCCAGTAGTGGGATTGCTGGGTCAGGCAGTGGTTCTATTCTTAGGTCTTTTTGTTGTTTTTTTTTGCGGTACACAGGCCTCTCACTATTGTGACCTCTCCCATTGCAGAGCACAGGCTCCGGATGCGCAGGCTCAGCGGCCATGGCTCATGGGCCCAGCCACTCCGCGGCATGTGGGATCTTCCCGGACTGGGGCACAAACCCGTGTCCCCTGCATCGGCAGGTGGACTCTCAACAACTGCGCCACCAGGGAAGCCCCCTCATTGTACTTTTGATTTGCATTTCTCTAATAATTAGTGATGTTGAGCAGCTTTTCATCTGCCCCTTGGCCATCTGTATGTCTTCTTTGGAGAAATGTCTGTTTAGGTCTTCTGCTCATTTTTTGGTTGGGTTGTTTGTTTTTTGATATTGAGCTGCATGAGCTGTTTGTATATTCTGGAGATTAATCCTTTGTCTGTTGCTTTGTTTGCAAATATTTTCTCCCATTCTGAGGATTGTCTTTTCATCTTGTTTATGGTTTCCTTTGCTGTGCAAAAGCTTTTCTTAAGGTCCCATTAGTTTATTTTTGTTTTCATTTTCATTACTCTAGGAGGTGGGTCAAAAAAGGTCTTGCTGTGGTTTATGTCAAAGAATGTTTTTCCTATGCTTTCCTCTAAGAGTTTTATAGTGTCCGGCCTTACATTTAGGTCTTTAATCCATTTTGAGTTTATTTTTGTGTATGGTGTTAGGGAGTGTTCTAATTTCATTCTTTTACATGTAGCTGTCCAGTTTTCCCAGCACCACTTATTCAAGAGGCTTTCTTTTCTGCATTGTATGTTCTTGCCTCCTCTGTCATAAATTAGGTGACCATATGTGCGTGGGTTTATCTCTGGGCTTTCTATCCTGTACCATTGATCTATATTTCTGTTTTTGTGCCAGTACCATACTGTCTTGATTACTGTAGCTTTGTAGTATAGTCTGAAGTCTGGGAGCCTGATTCCTCCAGCTCCATTTTCCTTTCTCAAGATTCCTTTGACTATTTGGGGTCTTTTGTGTTTCCATACAAATTGTAAAATTTTTTGTTCTGATTCTGTGAAGAATGCCATTGGTAATTTGATAGGGATTGCATTGAATCTGTAGATTGCTTTGGGTAGTATACTCATTTTCACAATATTGATTCTTCCAATCCAAGAACATGGTATATATCTCTGTCTGTTTATGTCATCTTTGACTTCTTTCATCAGTGTTTTATAGTTTTCTGAGTACAGGTCTTTTGCCTCCTTAGGTAAGTTTATTCCTTGGTATTTTATTCTTTATATTGCAATGGTAAATGGGATTGTTTCTTTAATTTCTCTTTCTGATCTTTTGTTGTTAGTGTATAGGAATGCAAGAGATTTCTGTGCATTAATTTTGTATCGTGCAACCTTACCAAATCCCTTGATTAGTTCTAGTAGTTTTCTGGTGGCATCTTTAGGATTTTCTATGTGTAGCATCGGGTCATCTGCAAACAGTGACAGTTTTACTTCTTATTTTCCAATTTGTATTCCTTTTATGTCTCTTTCTTCTCTGATTGCTGTGGCTAGGACTTCCAAAACTATGTTGAATAAGAGTGGTGAGAGTGGACATCTTTGTCTTGTTCCTGATCTTAGTGGAAATGCTTTCAGTTTTTCACCATTGAGAATGTTTGCTGTGGATTTGTCATACATAGCCTTTATTATGTTGAGGTAGGTCCGCTTTTTGACCATTTTTTGGAGAGTTTTTATCATAAATCAGTGTGAAATGTTGTCAAAATCTTTTTCTGCATCTATTGAGATGATCATATAGTTTTTATTCCTTAATTTGTTAATATGGTGTATCATTTGCGTATATTGAAGTATCTTTGCATTCCTGGGACAAATCCCACTTGGTCATGGTGTATGATCCTTTTAATGTGTTGTTGGATTCTGTTTGCTAGTATATGGTTGAGGATTTTTGCATCTATGTTCATCAGTGATCTTGGTCTGTAATTTTCTTTTTTTGTGATATCTTTGTCTGGTTTTGGTATCAGGGTGATGGTGGCCTCGTGGAATGAATTTGGGAGTGTTACTCCCTCTGCAACTTTTTGGAAGAGTTTGAGAAGATAGATGTTAGCTCTTCTCTAAATGTTTGATAGAATTCCCCTGTGAAGCCATCTGGTCCTGGACATTTTGTTTGTTGGAAGATTTTTAGGATTAGGGTTAGGATTTATTCTTTTTTCCACCATTCTGTCTTCCAGTTCACTTATTCGTTCTTCTACCTCAGTTATTCTGCTATTGATTCCTTCTAGTGTGTTTTTCACTTCAGTTATTGTGTTGTTCATCTCTGTTTGTTCTTTAGTTCTTCTAGGTCTTTGTTAAACATTTCTTGTATTTTCTTGATCTGTGCCTCCATTCTATTTCCAAGATTTTGGATCATCTTTACTATCATTACTCTGAATTTTTTAAAAAATTATTTATTTATTTGTTTATTTATTTATTTTTGGCTGTGTTGGGTCTTCATTGCTGTGCACGGGCTTTCTCTAGTTGCAGCAAGTGGGGGCTACTATTTCATTGCAGTGCGCAGGCTTCTCATTGCAGTGGCTTCTCTTGTTGCAAAGCATGGGCTCTAGGCCATGGGCTTCAGTAGTTGTGGCACACGGGCTCAGTAGTTGTGGATCGTGGGCTCTAGAGCACAGGTTTAGTAGTTGTGGTGCACGGGCTTAGTTGCTCTGCAGCATGTGGGATCTTCCCGGACCCAGGCTCGAACCTGTGTCCCCTGCTTTGGCAGGTGGATTCTTAACCACTGCACCACCAGGGAAGCCCCACTCTGAATTCTTTTTCAGGTAGGTTGCCTCTTTCCTCTTCATTTATTTGGTCTTGTAGGTTTTTACCTTGCTCCTTCATCTGTAACATATGTTTTTTGTCATCTCTTTTCTTTTTTTTTTTTTGATGCGTGGGACTGTGTTCCTGTCTTAGTGGTTGTTTGGCCTGAGGCTTCCAGCACTGGAGTTTGTAGGCTGGTGGGTAGAGCTGGGTCCTGGTGCTGAGATGAGGACGTCTGGGAGACCTCACTCTGATTAATATTCCCTGGGGTCTGGGGCTCTCCGTTAGTCCAGTTGTTTGGACTTGGAGCTCCCACCACAGGAGCTCAGGCCTGACCTCCGGCCCATGAACCAAGATCTCGCAAGCCACGTGAGGTGGCCAGAAAGAAAGAAAAGAAAAGAAAAAAAAGGAGCAGAGCAAGAACAAAAAGTAAAAAATAAAATAAGATTAGAAAACTAACAGATATGTTAGAAAAAATAAAAATATAGATGAAACAACAACCGGAAGGTAAAACAGAACCACAATAGCAAGAAAGGAAAAAAAAAAGGCCGGCAGAGGCCTTGGCTGTGGGGGGTGGGGCTTAGGCAGGGGCGGGGTTTAGGGAGAGGTGGGGTCTAGGCTCAGCACGGCCCGGAGGGGCCCTGGAGTGCCTCTGGCCTTGGAGTGTGGATGATCAGACCCAGGACCTCAGCAGGCTCCCTGGGCCCAAGTGGGTGGAGGAAACGCTAGCCACGCTTCCCCATGATCCTCTGATCCCAGAGGGCCCCTCCCTGCCTGCCTCTCCTCTTCCCTCCCCTCCCCTCCCCTCCCCTTCCTCCCACCTCCCTCGCACACCCCCAGGATCCACGCGGCCAGAGGGAGCCCCGGAGGGCGGAGGACCCGCCCTGCTACCCCAGCAGGCTTCCCGGGGCCTGATTGGGCAGGGGAAACCCTAACCGCATTCCCCCGCTGATCCTCCAAACCCCCGAGGGTCCCTCCAGGCGTGGGAACTCCTCCCCTCCCCCAGCCACCCCTCAGGGGTGGCAGTGCCATCCGGCCTCCACTTCTCCACACCCTCAGTCCCCCGACATCCGACCTGGTCACTCGGGGGTTCCTCCCATCCCCTTGGGTGTCGAGGTCCCCCACCAGCATCAGGTAGGCGCCCTAGTTGTGGGGAGACCCGAACTCCGTGTCCTCCCACTCTGCCATCTTGACTCCACCCCCCCACTGAAGATTTTTAAACTTGGGAAAGACATAACCTGAATTTTGTTTTAGAGTGTTCTGGCAGTGGTATAAAACAAGGTTTGGGGGTGGGGGGGCGGAATTAAAGCCTAGTTACTAGTCACCTACTGTAGAAAAAGTGCTCAGAATACAAAGATAGATAAAACAGTTTGCTGCCAGTAAGGAGCCTGCAGTCTAGTAAGGGTGACAGACATTAGGACAGGTAATTGCAGCACAGAATGGTAGGTGCTATGACTAGAAGTATATGCAATATGTAACAGAGGCTGAAAGGTGGGCATGATAGACACTGCCTCAGAAACCAAGTGCAGGAAGGCTGTACACAGGAAAAGATGCTTTAGTCATTTCAGTGGAGGCATTAATACTATGAATGAAGACTGGAGGTACCTGGGGAAGAGGAACAGTATCGCAAAGCGTGGACATGTGAAATGATGGGGCATTCATTCAACAAATATATACCGAACACTTAACTATATACCAGCTCCTGTGCTGAGTCCAGAGAGCAAAGAGACAAGAGATGCAGTCCCAACTCTGAATAAGCTCACAGTCAATTATAGTGAAAATCATAGTGCTATGTGTTAGGTGTTATTGATGTAAGTGTGGGGTGCTATGGAAGTATGTACTGTCTGAGCATATAATTCAGACTCGGTAGCAAAGAAATGATCTCTCAGATGAATTGTGAAAATGCAGTAGGAGTCTGTGCAAGTACAGAGAGGCATGAGATCATGTGACATGCTTGGGGGAGCTGTGCATGGTTTAGCAGAGTTTGAGAAGTATGGATTTGATCCTGAAAGGAATGGAGTATTATTGTCGTTAAACCAAGGGGTAATAATATCATAGTCAACTTTGAATACATCACCCTGCCGTGTAGAGAATGGTTTGAAGGGAGGTTAGCCAACTCACAGAGAAAGAACAGTTTGAAGACCAGAGTTGGTTTCATATGAGAAATGCTGGTGGGGGCCCGAGCTAAAGCAATGTAACATGGAAGGTCAAGAGGAGATTGACACAAGAGAGGTTAGGGCATTAGAATCATTAGAATTTAGTGATACTTGGATTTGGAGCCATGACTGACAATTGGGTAACTGTGTTGAAAAGTGAGTTGAATGTGTGAGAGAAGTGAATGTGGACTGTTCTGGAACACATTTTTCTGTAGAACTTTAAGAAACTCTTTCTCAGTCTTAGCTTCTCCATCCACAAAGTGAACGTTTTCCACCTGCATTAGGGAAGTTGCTCGAAATCCAAGTAGCATTAAATGCCTCAAGCAATGTTGTGGAAGAAAACCATGGTGACAGGAGGGGGCGAGGAAGAGACCCTAGAGGAGAACTGACTCGAAGCTCATTTGCTGGTAGATGTGAGAGCAATGGGGGAAGAAACGGCGTGCTTAGCTTGTGCCCCTCCAAATTTTCTTTGAGAAACAGAAGCTCTAAAGTAATGGTTCTCAACCATGTTGCACATTGGAATCACTTGGAGCTTGAAAAAGTCCTGATATTCAGGCCACACCCTCGGCCAGTTAAATCAGAATCTCTCGGGTGAGATCCAGGCATCAGTAGTTTTTAAAGTTCCCTATTCTAGTGTGCAGCTGATGTGGAGAACCTGGAGATTTACTTCCTTGGAAGTAAGAGGCTCTGGAGACTAATTCTTGTTGACTCAGGCATAGATATGTTGACAGCCAGACATGTTGGCTGTGTCATCTCGTGCTGCTGTAAGTATTTTTAGAGTCATATACTTATTCAGGGCACTCAAGTATCATTTATCTTTGATAATTTAACATTCGGTATCTTGTGGCCTCACATAGCTAATGCCAATCTGAAAGTGTCTGACTGAAGTCCAGAGGCTAACTGTATACTTAGCAGGATATGGTTTGATGATCAGAGAGTGCTTTGATAGTCAGCAGTATGACAAATTTAGCAAAAAATGTCTATTTGAAATAAATTTCATACTTGCAAGTGAGTTTTCTAATATCTGATTAATATTTTACTATTAAAATATACAGAACTGTATGGTTCAGGGGTATTATTCTCCCCCCTGTGATTTTTGAAAGATGGTCTGTGGTTCCTTGATATAGTTAGAGAAATGTTTGTTCTGCAGGGTAGATTATTTTTCTAAGTTTAGTAGATCTATTTGGGAGCCTGTAAATGTAATTGTTAAACTTATTGCTAATGGAGATTCATAACGGAGGTACTTGGGCAAGAAAACCAACGTGTAATCTCTTCTAATTATAGGGGATAAGGCATTTCATGTCGTAATATTAGAAATTGATTACCTAATTAGTTTATACATGTAGCTTCTATCAAAAAAAATGCAACAAAGTCCATACTTTTCACACAAAACAAACAATGACTGAAATTCTAGTATATTATAGATAAAGGGCTACTCTGTCCATTTGGTCAATTAAGCATGCTTGCATGCTTTTATCAGCAAACATTTGTTGAGTACCTACTGGGTGTGAGCACTGTGCTGGGAGCTGAGGTAAAACGGTCATAAGACATGCTGCCTTTTTGCCTTTGGGAGCTCACGTGGCGCTAGTGGTTGAGGCAGACGGCAAAGTCCAGTGCAGTGAGCCAAGTCCAGGGTTGTGATGAGCACACAGTGCAGGAGGATCACAGACTTGACCCTCGGTGGCTTGGTGCTGCCCTGATGTGGTAGTACTGTCTTTTAGCTCTGGCCAAATCCCTGCTGCTTGCTGCACATTCTGCAATAGAAAGATACATTTTCCCAATAGTCAAAGTCTGCCTATTTATTTGTTGAATTACAGTGTCATCTGTAAAGACTTTGCAGGAAACCTAAATAAAATCTATCACACACACACAAAATAGTCTTCTAGATCAATCTGCTATATATATAAGTGTGTTGTTAAATACTGTATATGCAGGTTTCCTTTTTCTTGTCTTTTGTCTGGAAGCCTCACAATAGATACTTTCCAAATTATACTTGCAACGAAAGTTTAGGAGATGACTTTTCTCTTAATAACAGAGTAAACAATACTGTCTTTAACTCCAGCGAAGAAGCAGATCCAAAGTGAGTTGCTTCAGGGTGAATAATTGACAAAAAATAACCTCAGGCCTTTGTCTTTTAAATAATGAAAACAATCTTGGTATTTAACTACATGTAGTTAATCATTAAAATCAATCTTAAAACTGTGTTTTGAAAACAAGTAATTTCCATAGAGATTTACTATAACAACAGCCTGGAAATCCTTAGGCAAGCAACTCTCCTGCTTTTTTAAATGACTTCTGTTTCATATTAGGATGAAATCAGTGGTTTTATTCAGTGTTAAAGATTAAGTTACCTAGACTAGAAATGAGCTAGTCTTATGTCTTATACTTGGTGCTGGTGGATTTTGGTCTTTCAAAGTATCCATTCTATATCATACTGTTGATTCTGCTGTAGTTATGAAATGCTTATTGTGAATTTCTTTATTAATGTTTTACATATTCTTGCTTTATGAGACGACTGATGAAGCATAGAGGCTTGAAAAGGAAAAAAAAACAACAAACCCTCCTCTGAGCAGCTCATGTGTCCTAGTATAGGATCCCTAGGAGAGCTAGAGATAGTCAGCAGTTAGAGCACTCCACATATTCAGAACCTCAAAGTTTGTACTTTGGTGAGACATGACTTTCCCCTTCTCCATCGCTGTCTATTTAGGAACGAAGGATTAAAAACAAATAAAAAATCTTACAGCTGTGTATATGAACTGTGTACATATAAGCATATACATTCATTGGGGTTGCTAGAATGAATATCGGGATAATCAGTTAATCCATGATTCAAGGTTCTTATAATAAGTCCATTTGCCAACTATGATGAACATGAGCACTTGTAGCATTCTAAATTATTAAGAATATTTGGCCCCAAATATTCTGCCTGAAGCTAAGTCAGTTCATTAATAGTGTCAGAAATGGAGCTGTGATGTGAAATTTTGTGTAGGAAATTCTATCTGGAATTTCATAGGACCGCAATAATATAGACCCTATGTTTTGCCACAGAATTATCAATGCTGTGTTGATTTCTTCCCTATAGCTCACTTCTCTTCCTCTGTAAATAAGGGTCATAACGTTTCATTGCAAAGGGACCACCTGAGGACAAGGTTATGTCCAAAGAAGGAGATAGTTGGGCTTCCCTGGTGGCGCAGTGGTTGAGAGTCCGCCTGCCGATGCAGGGGACACGGCTTCGTGCCCCGGTCCGCGAAGATCCCACATGCCGCGGAGTGGCTGCGCCCGTGAGCCATGGCCACTGAGCCTGCGCGTCCGGAGCCTGTGTTCTGCAACGGGAGAGGCCACAAAAAAAAAAGGAGATAATCAACATTAGGGATTTTTTTTTTTGGAGAAATATTATGATCTTACTTTTTTCCATTTAGTCTTTATAGTTGGTAACATTAACAATAGCTCCCAACCTCTGGCAAAGAAAAACAGGTGTGTCAGGAGTTAAATCCTTACATTTTGACGTCAGCAATGTGATCTGTCAAGCTCTTCTTGTTCTTGATATTCGTTGTAGACAATTGCCTTTCCTTGAGAGTTTCTGAATTCATTTCTGCAGAGAGCATATGACTTCTCCTTTGAAAATGAGGGGTTTTTTTTCCTTCTGATAAATTTATATTATAAATACCATTTTTTTCTTGCAGAGATTTTTAGTTTAGATCTAGGTAAAAATCTCAGCTCCATACTTACTAGCTGTGGAATGCTGGGTGATTTAATTAACCTGGCTAAGGCTTAGTGTCTTCTTCAGGGTCATTGTGAAAATCAGTAGCAATGACAGAAAAGTGTCAAACAGGGCGAGGCACATAGGAAGGCTGCCCTACATGTTATGCCATCATTGTTCTTACAAGGGTCTCATTAGGCTGACCCTAGAAAGGAGAAATTTCTTCTTGAGGCAGCAACAGCTTATGTGGACTCAGGTTTCCCGGACCCTAATTCAAAGAAGACTGTATGGCCACAGAAACCATATTTAGGTCTCCTTGGCCTTTTCCATCCTGGGTTCCTCTTTCTCTGCAGTTCTCACTGATACCGATTTTGGCAGCAACTTCTTTGACAGGATTTGTCTATTTTTGTACTAATGACTGTAAACATATTTCACCAATCCCATCAGGAAGCAACTTTATTAATTTTATATGTTTTTGAGCTTTTTTTTTTTTTTTTTTCGGTACACGGGCCTCTCACTGTTGTGGCCTCTCCCGTTGCAGAGAACAGGCTCCGGACGCGCAGGCTCAGCGGCCATGGCTCACGGGCCCAGCCGCTCTGTGGCGTGTGGGATCTTCCCGGACCGGGGCACGAACCCGTGTCCCTTGCATCGTCAGGTGGACTCTCAACCACTGCGCCACCAGGGAAGCCCTGAGCTTATTTTATAAGACAGCAGAAAAGAAGAGTGGAAAGGAGGCCGACTTTGCTTTAGTGTTGAGATGTGGAAGAGCCGCAGTATGATAGGATTGGAGGTGAGAGGATAGTGATTTATATGGCCCCCTTTACCTCACAGAGCTGAATTTACAAATGGTTTAGCAAGGAAAGCTAAGCTAAGACAAGTAAGTAAGCTAAACTAAGAAAATGAGGGAAAAGATACCAGACAGTAATATTTCAGAACGTAATAACCTGCAGGTAGATATTTTTCTTTTAAAAGTAGAACATGGGCTTCCCCGGTGGCGCAGTGGTTGAGAGTCTGCCTTCTGATGCAAGGGACACGGGTTCGTGCCCCGGTCCGGGAAGATCCCACATGCCGCAGAGCGGCTGGGCCCGTGAGCCATGGCCGCTGAGCCTGTGCGTCTGGAGCCTGTGCTCCGCAACGGGAGAGGCCACAACAGTGAGAGGCCCGCGTACCGCAAAAAAGATAATAATAATAAAATAAAAGTAGAGCATTGTGAGAGAAAATTGGGTGCAAATTTTTTCCATAAGCAGAGGTTCTTTACATTTATTTATTCATTCATTCATTTATTTATTTATTTTTGGCTGTGTTCCATCTTCATTGCTGCGCATGGACTTTCTCTAGTTGTGGCGAGCCAGGGGCTACTCTTTGTTGCGGTACGTGGGCTTCTCATTGTCGTGGTTTCTCTTGTTGCAGAGCATGGGCTTTAGGCGCGTGGGCTTCAGTAGTTGTGGCACATGGGCTCAATAGTTGTGGCTCCTGGGCTCTAGAGCGCAGGCTCAGTAGTTGTGGTGCACGGGCTTAGTTGCTCTGCAGCATGTGGGATCTTCCTGGACCAGGGCTCGAACCTGTGTCCCCTCCATTGGCAGGCAGATTCTTAACCACTGCACCACCAGGGAAGCCCAGAGGTTCTTCTTATAAGATAAAATTAAATATATTTATTGTCTCTTTGCCTCCACTAGAATGTAAACTTTGTTGAGGGTAAGGATCATTGTTGAATTATTTACTCTGTGTTGTAAGCACCTAAAAGAGTAAGTGTGCAATAAATATTTGAGTGAACTAAATTATAAGCAGAGCTTAGGTATTATTTTTCTACCAGAGATTCATTTAAAAATGTTGTTAAGGATGAACTTGACATTCTGAAAGCATAAAAGGCCAACTGGTCACTAGGTTCATCCACATCCCAGTAGAGGGGATGTAATGTGAGAGAGGAAAAGAAATGCTCTAAATCATGGGCATATCTCTCAGATTAGAATAACATCTTAAAAGATAGAGGAAATCTTAAGAAAGGAGCAGAAAGATCAAGGAAATTTTTGGAGAGCATCGAGTGATTCAGTGAAGCAGTAGGGTAATGAAAATTGTTGCAGCTTTGGTAATAATGGTGTCAGCCTGAAAGCATTGGGGGTTAGACCACAACATGATAGTTATCAAACTGCCTTAATCATTTAAACGTTCATTCCCCTGCCTTCCCTTGAACTTCCAGCCTAAGGCTTTCTCCCTGTAGTGTTGTCAGCACGCTCACATGAGGCTTTGCCTCTGCAGATAATCACAGGTGTTCCGCATGCCTCCTCTCACCATTAAAAAAAGAGAAAAAGACAATTCTGTCTTAGAGATAGAAAATCTCCCAGAGAGAACCCCTGGCAGCTGGAATCCAATTTCTTGTTGTTTCTGAAATTGGAATCTGCTATAACTAGAGAATGCCGAAGGATAATGGGCTCCTTGCTGTTAAACACTCAGATAAAAAGCACACAGGTGCCTAGCCAAGCAGAAACCAGTCTTTTCATAAAACACTGGGCTTTGAGCACATACTGTCCTAATTCCTTGACTAGCAGCTCATGGTCATGGCTCTATGGTTTTTTCTCCTTTAAAGGTCTTGATTAGGCTGCTTCCTTTCTTTTATTGTGTTTAAGAAATGTGTGATTTAGGCTGCTGCAAAGTGGGATTTGGGTTTCCCTTACCTTGTTGGCATCTTGCACCCATTATTGGTCCAGTCCTCCCATCTGGTCTGTCTTGTGGTTCCAATCAGTGAACAGTCAGAGGTGGGGAGAGAAGCATCATGCTTCTGCACACCTACAACATCAAGTTCAAAAGTATAGTCATGACCTTGTCTTCTCATTCTTGAAATCTGTGCTCCGCTGTTTCAAACCTCCTGTGTCCTTGTTAGTAATGGCCAATTAGAAATCACTGAATCTTTTCCCTATAGTGGTCAGAGGCAGCCAGTTATGGTAATATGGACGTGAGTGCCCATGGTAAAGTTACACCATTCAGGCCACTTGGGCTGCAAGTGACAGAAACCCAACGCAGGCTAGCTCAAATAAAAAAAGAACTTACCAGCTCATAAAACTGAAAAGTCAGGCAGAGCTGGATCTATGTAGCTAGTACTCAGAGGATGTCAGGAACCTGTTTATCTCTGACTTTCCCTCTGTGTTGAGTGCAAACTTTTACCACATGGCAGCAAGATAACTCCAGGTTTACATGGGCCTAACAGCCTCAGATCCTAGAGGAAACATGTACATTTGTCCCAGTAGCACAGCAAAAGTTCACAGGTGGACCCTGAAAGGCTTTGCGTGCATCACATGTCCATTCCTGAGGCGGTAGTTGTAGCCTGAGGCTGGAGTCCTCTGACCAGGTCTGGGGGTGTGCCTGACCTTGTGGGTGTGAGCAGCATAGTCAGCCTCCACTGCATCTTCAGAAGTAAGACAGGGTTACTGTGGAAGAGGGCAGAGGATTTTTCTCTCTTTTTTTTTTTTTTTTTTTTGGGGTACCC
>NW_006775554.1:268746-275550 GCF_000442215.2 Lipotes vexillifer
GGGGGGGTTTTTTTTTTTTTTTTTTTTTTTTTTTTTTGCGGTACACGGGCCTCTCACCGCTGCGGCCAGGATTTTTCTTAAGGGAAGGAATGCTAGGAAGACAAGACACTATGTGCACCCAGAAATGAAGTTTTCCATAGATAGTTTGGGTGGAGCAGAAGTGTAACCAGATCCTGACAGCATTCTTGCTCCTCTGTTACTTCTAGCGGCTACAGTCAGTATGTGTTGGGTAGTCCAATTGATGACCCAAGCCTTTGTGGTTGTCTCAGAGCATAGAAAGTAGCAACAAGGGAGCAAAGCCTGGGTTGGTCATAATCAGCAATTCTTGTATTGAGCAGGGCTCAAGGTGAAGGGTGCTTTTGTGGAGCAGTAGTTGCAAGGGGTAGTCATACCTAAGCAAATGCAATCCAGCCCAGAGCACCAAGGACTTTCCCACCTGTGGCCTTTAGAGGAGGAGGTAGTGATGGTTGGATGTTCTGCCCATGATTCTAGGCAGAGGCCTTCTAGTAAACATCTACTTATCCTTCAGGACTCAGCTCGAATCCCACTTCCCTGCAGGAGTCTTCTCTGGGCTCCACCTGCCAAGAGTAGACCAGACGCCCTGGTTATGCGCTCCTATCTAATGCTTTGTTTTTTCCACCTCAGCACTTTTTCTTCTTACATAGTCTTGTGTAAGTCGATCTGATTTGTGATTACTTGATTAAGGTCTATCTCCAGCACTGGGAGGTGGCCTCCGTGAGAGTAGGAATTCTGTCAGTTTGGCCACCATTGGATAACCAGTCCTTAACCCAGTGCCTCACGCGTTAATCATCACACAGTGCCAGTTTTTTAGATGAGTGAATCATACATGGGTTCTGGTTATTGCAACTGGTTTTAGTATGAAAATGTAACAAACTGCCTCCTTTTCTTGTGTCATATAGTTTGATCTTTCCACTTATCTCCTCAATCGGCTGAATTAACGAGGTGCTGTTTTAAATAGCCCAAGTAACCCAAAAGAAGCTGCAGACTAGATAACCAGGCCTCAGATAATTAGGAGGCCTCTTTTATTGTGTATGATTTAAATGAAAAAATATGATCTATCAAATATAATGGAGGACCGTAGGCATCTTTGGGCTTAATTGAAGGTCTTGGCAGTAAATAAGGTTGTGTCATTTCTGAATATTATTATTAACTCTGGTTTCCTCTTGTCGCCTCAAATTTTGTAGAATGGAAGTAAGTTTAGTAATAAAAATGAATGCCCAGCTCCTGCCACTTTGTTTGAAACCCATTGGATGGTAATTTTAAGACTAAAATGTTATGAGTATATAGATGCATATGCCTATGCATTGCGCCCGCCTCCACCTCTGTCCTCCTGTGCCCGATGTGTAGTCCTTCGCTGTGGCCTCAGCATTTCTCCCCAGGCATTGTGATCAAGGGTTTACATGTCAGCTCCTCTAGTATAATCAACCGGAAGGTAGGGTTTACTGACTTATTCAGTTATTTGAAAGAATCAAAATTATTTGATAAAATTTCAGTTACCTTTTAAATGGGTTCAATATATACCAAAACTTTTCTGAAACTTTTTGTTGTATAGCTTTGAATTAATAAGAAAAGAAGCCATTGGAGAAACTAAACGTGTTTTTTTGTTTTTGTTTTTGTTTTTGTTTTTTTTGCGGTACGCGGGCCTCTCACTGTTGTGGCCTTTCCCGTTGCAGAGCACAGGCTCCGGACGCGCAGACCTGGCGGCCATGGCTCACGGGCCCAGCCGCTCTGCGGCATGTGGGATCTTCCCGGACCGGGGCACGAACCCGTGTCCCCTGTATCGGCAGGCGGACTCTCAACCACTGCGCCACCAGGGAAGCCCTAAACGTGCTTTAAATCTTTTTTTCCTCCCAGTACAATCTTAGATCTTCATGATGCCATGTTTAATTTGATTTGCCTGGTCCTACTGGGCATCGCAGGAATTCAGATTCTGGTTTGGAGCCCATTCTCCATCAGGAACAAGACAGACCACACAGGGGCTCTCTAAGGGCAACATCAGCCATCATGAGAGTCAAATGAAACTTCAGTTGTTTGTCCTTATAGAGTTTACATTATGCCAGAGGGTAAAATTGTTCTTTATAACCTCTAATTTGTTTAGGAAAAAAAAAAATCCAGCACAACTTAGGGGTTTTTGACTCCATAATAAGGAAGTTAAATATGAATTAAGTGGGCTGTTTCCAAGTGGTCTCATAGCCTGGACACAACCTGTCACTCCTCACCCTTGAACTGCTATGTGAGCTGCTTAGTGTTGCCCAGAGCCCCCCTGACTGCGTGTGCCACTTCCTTTTATTTTTTTAAAGCCTCATATTGCTTCTTTGACTGATTTTATTAGTGATACATCCTTTTTTTTACCCTTTTCATTAAGTAACACATCATCACCATCATCTGTACATTGCCTATGATTAACGGTTGTCAGACTTGGGAATTCAGGGACCTTGATGAGAGGACTCATATAGTCCAGATTTCTGTGGTTCACTGTCTTGGTTGCAGAGCTTTTGGTTGTAAAGAAACAGGAATTCATCTTCAGCTCTCTTAAATAAAGAGAGGTTTCTTGTAAGGATGCAGTAGGCAAATTCATAGGCATCAGGGACAGGAAATAGGACTAGAGTGGGAGAGGCAGGGTGGCTGAGGCAGGTTTCTCTGTTTCTGTCACCTTCATTGTTTTCTCTCTCATTCTCTCTCTCGCGCGCTCAACTGGCTAAGAACCAGACCTTTCAGTTCAGTCGCCCACATTCATCTGACTCGGACTCTGTGTGCTTGTCCAGATTCTCTTACCCAGGAGTGATAAGTGGCCCAGCATGAGACACTGGTACACACTGGTGTGATAGAAATGCTTAATGATTGGCTCTCTGAAAAAAAAAAAAGTATGCATATATACATATGTAATTTTATTATAAATTTTACTGATAAGAAAGGTGTATAGCATATGACTTACAAATCATAATAAAATATACCTCCTTTTTTTTTTGAAATTCCGTATACCTATAATTTCAGTGTGACTTGCTCTTTCTTTTTCTTTCTTTTTTTTTTTTTTTTTTTTTGGTTTGGGATCTCAGTTCCCCCGACCAGGGATTGAACTCGCACCCCTGCAGTGGAAACGCTGAGTCTTAACCACTGCACCGTCAGGGAAGTCCCATGACTTGCTGTGTCTTACAAATTCCATATTGCATTAGAAGTTTTTATAATTGGCAACAATAGCCATGAAATCAAGACTATGAATGAATGCTTGACTGCTATTCAGTTCCACAAAGAAGTCACTCATGTCATGACCAAGCAGTGTAGTTCCAACCTAAATTTTGTTTTATATTTTCGTTTATGTTAACGAGTAAGACAAAAAGGAAACAATGAAGACACACTTCAGAACGGCACTCAGTCAGCCATGATGTGAGCAACCTCTTTGATTAATTGAATGATAGGTTTTGAATACTGCAAAGAATATGTTCTGAGTTTCTTGTGTTTTTCACAGTATAACAGCTATAGACATGAAAGGTTTGAGTTTAATCTGCATTATTAACATTTTATTACTTTCTTAAGTCTAGTCCATGGATTAGCAAACTATCACTGCTGGGCTAAATCCAACCTGTGGCCTATTTTTGTACACTGTGAGATCTAAGCATAATTTTTACACTTTTAAAGGCTTATAACACAAACTAAACTATGCAACAAAAACTGCATGTGGTTTACAAAGCCTAAAATATTATATGGCTCTTTACTGAAAAAATTTGCTAACCCCTGGACTAGACAATCAACAAAACAAAGCAGCAATTTATTCTGATTTCCATGGTGTAAATACATCCAACATGGCTAATTTCAAGCTACAAATGTGATATCAGTGAACACAGGTTTGGGAAAAAGTGCTCAGTAGCATATACCATTATAAAATTGGAAGATGAAATAAATAATCATAACTCCATATACACATGTCATATCACCATACAGGTAGAATAGACATTAATAACATTAAAGAATAAAAATAGTAAAATGTCGTAAAATAGTTAGAAAGTAATGTCTTGAGTATTTATCACCTTTGTTTTTAATATAATTTATTTGATTATATATATATATATATATATAAATTTTATATATGGAATATAAAAATTTAAAATAATGGCCATGTTTAAAAACCAGTTTGAGAAGTTCCTGAAAAGTTAGCAATGGCTCTCACCAGCCAGCTTACCACTGGGTATACTTCAAAAGCGTACTCTGTGTCTCTGCTACTTGGTTGGTGGGTAGGCATGTTCAATAAGCAGTGTAAGGAGTGTAGGTGGAGTAGATCTGATTCATATTCTGAGTTCTCTGATTCAAGCCAGGATACTGAAGTAAGAGAGTGCAAAATGGTATAGTTCCTGAATTTGTTTTCTTTTTGCTTTCCCTGAAATCAGCGAAGTTCTATCAGGTTCTGGAGATGGGGAAGGCCAGGGATGGAGATATTGACTGCAGTATCTTCCAGTGAGGTCTGTTTATCATAAATGCACACTTAATCTTGAAAGGGAAGCTAAATATTGTGAAGAAGTTTGGTTTTGTGCAAAGCTGTAATGTGCAGAGTGTCCCGTGAGGAGAGAATCAGTGAACTTGAAGATAGGTCAATAGAAATTACAGGCATACCTCATTCTACTGTGCTTTACTTTATCGCATTTCACAGATATTGCTGTTTTTACAAATTGAAGGTTTGTGACAACCCTGTGTCAAGCAAGTCTATTAGCATCATTTTCCCAACAGCATTTGCTCACTTCATATCTTTGTGTTATATTTTGGTAACTCCTACAATATTTCTAACTTTTTATTGTTGTATTTGTTATAGTGATCTGTGATCAGTGATCTTTGATGTTACTATTGCAAAAAGATTACAACTCTCTGAAGGCTCAGGTGATGGTTAGCATATTTTAGTAATAAAGTATTTTAAAATTGTGTACATTGAATTAAAAAAAATTTATTGGAGTATAGCTGATTTACAATGTTGTGTTAGTTTCAGGTGTACCGCAAAATGAATCAGCTATACATATACATATATCCACTCTTTTTTAGATTCTTTTACATATAGGTCATTACAGAGTATTGAATGCAGTTCTCTGTGCTGTAGAGTAGGTCCTTATTGGTTATCTATTTTATACATAGTAGTGTGTACATCAGGGTTTTCTTGACATAATGTTATTGCATACTTAATAGACTACAGTATAGTGTAAACATAACTTTTATATTCACTGGGGAACCAAAAAATTCATGTGACTCACTTTATTGTGATATTCACATTATCATGGTGGTCTGGAACCAAATCCACAAGATCTCCAAGGTATACCTGTATTCAAGGTATACACACACACACACACACACACACACACACACACACACACAGACTGAGAGAGAGAGAGAGAGAGAGAGAGAATAGAGCACCCAAGAGAGAGATTTGGGACAATATGGAACAAACACACATTTTAATGAAATGCCAAAAAAATAATAAGAAGAAAAAGAGAACAGGACACAAGAAATATTTAAAGAGACAATAGCCAAGAGTTTCTTAAAAAAATAATGAAAGACACCAAACCAAGAATCTCAAGATTCAAGTAGCTCAGAGAACCAGGATAAATACCAGAATAAATATCAAAACAAACAAACATACAGAAAAAAACCATATCATATGATGGGCACATTAATATAAGGGACACATCCTATTCAAACTGATAAAAGCCAAAGATAAGGATAAATTATTGAAGGCAGCCAGAGAAATAAGACACATTTACACAGAGAGAAACAAAAATCAGAATTAATAATAGCAGACTCTGTCAGAAACTATGCAAGACATAACACAGTGGAATGACATCTTGAAAATTTTGGAAGAAAAAACCTGTCAACCTAGAATGTTGTACACAGTGCAAATGTCTTTAAAAGTTAAGGTAAATAAAGACCTTTCAGACAAACAAAAGCTGAGAGTACCCACAGAACTGCATTACATGAAGTGTTCAAGGAAGTTACCAGATAGAAACTTGGATCTCTACCAAGAAATGAAGATCTCTGACAATGATTAAAATGAAGATAAGTATAAAAGACTTATTTTTTCTTACTTTCAATCACTTTAGAAGATAATTGAGGATCCCTCACACATTGCTGGTAGGAATATAAAGTGGTACTGCCAATCTGGAATACAATTTTGCAGTTTCTTATAAAACTAAACATGCAATTACCATGCACACCAGCAATTGCACTCTTGGGCATTTATCCCAGAGAAACAAAAACCTTACGTTTGGACAAAAACCTGTAAATGACTATTCATAGCAGCTTTATTCACAATAGCCCCAAACTGAACAGCTGTGATGTCCTCCAACAGGTAAATGGTTAAATAAACTGTGATACATATAAACCATGGAATACTATTCAGCAGTAAAAATGAACAAACTATTGATACACACAACAACTTGTATGACCAGGGAATTATGCGGAGTGAAAAAATCCAGTCACAAAAGGTTGCATACTGCGTGACTTAATTTATATGAAAGCTTTTGAAATAACAAAATTTTAGAAATGAAGAACAGGTTTATGGTTGCCAGGGGTTAGGGATGGGGATGGGAAGGTATAGGAATAGGTGTGGTTATAAAATGAGCAATCCGGGCTTCCCTGGTGGCACAGTGGTTGAGAGCCCGCCTGCCGATGCAGGGGACACGGGTTCGTGCCCCGGTCCGGGAAGATCCCACATGCCGCGGAGCGGCTGGGCCCGTGAGCCATGGCCTCTGAGCCTGCGCGTCCGGAGCCTGTGCTCCGCAACGGGAGAGGACACAACAGTGAGAGGCC
>NW_006775554.1:275750-333429 GCF_000442215.2 Lipotes vexillifer
AAAAAAAAAAAAAAAAAAAAAAAAAGAGAGCAATCCTTGTGGTGATGGAACTGCTCTGTATCTTGACTGTGGTAGCGAACACATGAACCTACATGTAACAAAATTGTATAGAACTAAACACAGACACACAGACATACAAATAAAACTGGAAATCTGAATAAGACCAGTAGATTGTAGCAGTTTCGATTCTGGTTGTGATATTGCACTATAGTTTGCAAGATGTTACAGTTAGTGTAAACTGAATTAAAATTACATGAATCCCTTTGTATTACTTCTTACCACAGCATGTGAATCTGCAATTATCTCAATAAAATTTTCAATAAAAGATGATTGATCATCTAAAGTAAAAATAGCAGCAACCTATTATAGAATTACAGAATATGCAAAAATAAAATGTAGAACAACAATAGCCTAAAAGTTGGGAGGGAGGAATTGGGTGTATACTGTTGTAAGATTCTTGTGTTAGATAGGAGGAAGTATAATATTTTAAGGTAAAATGTGATTAATTAAAGATTAAATTTTAGGGACTTCCCTGGTGGCCCAGTGGTAAAGAATCTACCTCTCAATGCAGGGGAAGCAGGTTCGATCCCTGGTCAGGGAACTAAGATCCCACATGCTGTGGGGCAACTAAGCCCGTGTGCCACAACTACTGAGCCCACGCACCTCAACTAGAGAGGCTGCATGCCGCAAACTACAGAGCCCATGCGTTCTGGAGCCCGCGTGCCACCACTACAGAGCCCACACACTCTGGAGCCCGTGAGCCACAACTAGAATGAGAAAACCTGCACACCACAACTAGAGAGAAGCCCACGCGCTGCAACAAAGAGACCGCACACCGCACAACAAAAGATCCTGCATGCTACAACTAAGACGCAGCCAAAAAAAAAAAAAGATTACGTTTTAAACTCTAGGGCAACCATCAAATATATGTCTTTAAAATAAGGCACAAATAATAAGCCAATAGTGGAGATAAAATAAAATAATACGAATTATTCAATCCAAAAGCAGGCAGAAAAAGAGGAAAATGCACCAAAAATGGAACAGATAGAAAGCAACTAGTCAGATGGTAGATTTAAATTCAATTATATAAATATTACATTAAATACAAATGGTCTAAACACACTTATTAAAAGACAGAAATTGTTACATTGGATAAAAAAGCAAGATCCAACTACATGATATATACCAAAACCCCATTTTCAATATAAAGGCATAAATATTTTAAAAGAAAAAGGATAAAAATGAGTAACATTCAAACATTAGTTGAAGGAAAGTTGGAGTGGCTATATTAATATCAAAGTTGGCTTCAAAAGAAGGAATATTATGAGGAATAAAGAGGGAGATCAAATAATGATAAATGAGTCATTTTACCAACAAGATTTAACAGTCCTAAATTTGTATGCACCTAACAACAGAGCTTCAAAATGCATGAAGCAAAAACTGATAGGAGTGAATCGAGAAACAGACAAATCCAGAATTATAGGTGAAAACTTAACTTCTCTCTTAGATCAGTAGGACAAGTAGAAAATCAAGAAGGCTATAGAAAAAGTGAGCAATACTGTCAAGATACTTGACCCAGTTGACACTTATAGAACACTGCCCAACAACAGCAGAATACACATTCATTTCAAGTGCACATGGAACATTTGTCAAGAAAGAAAATCTGGGCAATAAAAGAAACAAAAAATATGTAAAAGAATAGAAATCATACAAAGTATCTTCTGATCACAATGGTATTAAATTAGACACCAATAGCATACATACCTGTGAAATCCCAAATACCTAGAAGTTAAGAACACACTTTTAAATAACTCATGGGACAAAGAGGAAGTCACAAGGGAAATTAGAAAATATTTTGAATTGAACAAAGATGAAAACACAACATTAAATTTTGTGGAGTGCAACAAAAGCAGTGCATAGAAGAAAATCTATGGCATTAAATGCTTATATTGTAAACGAAGAAGGGTCTAAAATCAATAATCTATGCTTCCACCTTAAGAAACTAGAAAAAGAAGAGCAAATTAAATCCAAATTAGGGCTTCCCTGGTGGCGCAGTGGTTGAGAATCTGCCTACTAATGCAGGGGACACAGGTTCAAGCCCTGGTCTGGGAGGATCGCACATGCCGCGGAGCCACTAGGCCCGTGAGCTACAACTACTGAACCTGCGTGTCTGGAGCCTGTGCTCCACAACAAGAGAGGCCGCGATAGTGAGAGGCCCGTGCACCGCGATGAAGAGTGGCCCCCGATTGCCACAACTAGAGAAAGCCCTCGCACAGAAACGAAGACCCAACACAGCAAAAATAAATAATTTTAAAAAATCCAAATTAAATAGAAGGAAACAATAAAGATCAGAAACTGATAAAATTGAAAACAGATGCCTGTTAGAATGGACATCATCAAAAAGGCAAGAGAGGGCTTCCCTGGTGGCGCAGTGGCTGAGAATCTGCCTGCCAATGCAGGGGACATGGGTTCGAGCCCTGGTCCGGGAAGATCCCATATGCCACGGAGCAGTTAAGCCTGTGCGCCACAACTACTGAGCCTGCACTCTAGAGCCTGTGAGCCACAACTACTGAGCCTGTGTGCCACAACTAATGAAGCCCACACACCTAGAGCCCGTGCACCGCAATGAAGAGTAGCCCCTGCTTGCAGCAACTAGAGAAAGCCCGCACGCAGCAATGAAGACCCAATGCAGCCAAAAATAAATAAATAAATTTACATTTTTAAAAAAAGACAAGAGATAACAAATGCTGGTGAGGATGTGGAGAGGAAACCTTAGTTCACTGCTGGTGGGAATGTAAAGTGGTACAGCCACTATGGAAAACATTATGGAGTTTCCTCAAGAAACTCAACAAAAGATTACCATATGATCCACCAATTCCACTTCTGGACAATAAAAGAAACAACAACACATGTAAAAGCATCTTTTCCAACCACAGTGCTATAAGACTAGAAATCAACTCCAAGAAAAAAAAAACTGCAAAAAACACAAACACGTGGAGGCTCTGCAATATGCTGCTAAACAACAATGGGTCACTGAAGAAATCAAAGAGGAAATTAAAAATACCTGAAATGAAAACAAAATCACAATGATCCAAAATCTATAGGTACAACAAAAGCAGTTCTAAGAAGAAAGCTTATAGTGATACAAGCCTATGTAGGAAACAAGAAAAATGTCAAATAAACAACTTAACATTACACCTAAAGGAACTGGAAAAAGAAGAACAAACAAAACTCAAAGTTAGTAGAAGGAAAGACATCTTAATGATCAGAGCAGAAATAAATGAAATAGAGATAAAAACAATAGAAAACATCAATGAAACTAAGAGCTGGTTCTTTGAAAAGACAAACCTTTAGCCAGACTCATCAAGAAAAAAAGAGGAGGACCCAAATCAATAAAATCAGAGTTGAAAAAGGCTCACGGGCCTAGCCACTCCACGGCATGTGGGATCTTCCCGAACCGGGGCACGAACCCGTGTCCCCTGCATCAGCAGGCGGACTCTCAACCACTGCGCCACCAGGGAAGCCCTCTCCATCTGTTTGTGTCATCTTTGATTTCTGTCAACAGTGTCTTATAGTATCTTATAGTTTTCTGAGTACAGGTCTTTTACCTCCTTAGATAGGTTTATTCCTAGGTATTTTATACTTTTTGTTGCAGTGGTGAATGGGATTGTTTCCTTAATTTCTCCTTCTGTTTTTTTGTTGCTAGTGTATAGGAATGCAAGAGATTTCTGTGCATTAATTTTGTATCCTGCAACTTTACCAGATTCATTGATTAGCTGTAGTAGTTTTCTGGTGGCATCTTTAGGATTATCTATGTAGAGTGTCATGTCATCTGCAAACAGTGACAGTTTTACTTCTTCTTTTCCAATTTGTATTCCTTTTATTTCTTTTTCTTCTCTGATTGCCATGGTTAGGACTTCCAAAACTATGTTGAATAAGAATGGCGAGAGTGGATGGACATCCTTGTCTTGTTCCTGATCTCAGTGGAAATGCTTTCAGTTTTTCACCATTGAGAATGATGTTCACTGTGGGTTTGTCATATATGGCCTTTATTATGTTGAGGTAAGTTCCCTCTATGCTCACTTTCTGGAGCATTTTTATCATAAATTGGTGTTGAATTTTGTCAAAAGCTTTTTATGAATCTACTGAGATGGTCATATGGTTTTTATTTGTTAAATTGTTAATATCATGTATCACATTGATTGATTTGCATATATTGATGAATCCTTGCATCCCTGGGATAAATCCCACTTGCTCATGGTGTATGATCCTTTTAATGTGCTGTTGGATTCTGTTTGCTAGTATTTTGTTGAGGATTTTTGCATCTATATTCATCAGTGATATTGGTCTGTAATTTTCTTTTTTTGTATTATCTCTATCTGGTTTTGGAATCAGGGTGATGGTGGCCTCATAGAATGAGTTTGGGAGTGTTCCTCTGCATTTTTTTGGAAGAGTTTGAGAAGGATGGCTGTTAGCTCTTCTCTAAATGTTTGATAGACTTCACCTGTGAAGCCATCTGGTCCTGGACTTTTGTTTGTTGGAAGATTTTTAATCACAGTTTCAATTTCATTACTTGTGATTGGTCTGTTCATATTTTCTATTTCTTCCTGGTTCAGTCTTGGAAGGTTACATCTTTCTAAGAATTTGTCCCTTTCTTCCAGGTTGTCCATTTTATTGGCATAGCATTGTTTGTAGTAGTCTCTTAGGATGCTTTGTATTTCTGCGGTGTCCGTTGTAACTTCTTTTTCATTTCTAATTTTATTGAGTCCTCTCCCTCTTTTTCTTGATGAATCTGGCTAAAGGTTATCAATTTTGTTTATCTTCTCAAAGAGCCACCTTTTAGTTTTATTGATCTTTGCTATTGTTTTCTTTGTTTCTATTTCATTTATTTCTGCTCTGATCTTTATGATTTCTTTCCTTCTACTAACTTTGGGTCTTGTTTGTTCTTCTTTCTCTAGTTCCTTTAGGTGTAAGGTTAGATTGTTTATTTGGGATTTTTCTTGTGTCTTGAGGTAGGATTGTATTGCTATAAACTTCCCTCTTCGAACTGCTTTTGCTGCATCCCATAGGTTTTGGATTGTGGTGTTTTTGTTGTCATTTGTCTCTAGATATTTTTTGATTTCATCTTTGATTTTTTTCAGTGATCTCTTGGTTATTTAGTAATGTATTGTTTAGCCTCCATGTGTTTGTGTTTTTTACGTTTTTTTCCCTGTAATTGATTTCTAATCTCATAGTGTTGTGGTTGGAAAAGATGCTTGATATGATTTCAATTTTTGTAAATTTACTGAGGCTGGATTTGTGACCCAAGATGTGATCTGTCCTGGAGAATGTTCCATGTGCACTTGAGAAGAAAGTGTAATCTGCTGTTTTTGGATGGAATGTCCTATAAATATCAATTAAATCTATCTGGTCTATTGTGTCATTTAAAGCTTGTGCTTCCTTATTAATTTTCTGTCTGGATGGTCTGTCCATTGGTGTAAAAGAGGTGTTAAAGTCCCCCACTATTATTGCATTACTGTCAATTTCCTTTTTCATAGCTGTTAGCATTTGCCTTATGTATTGAGGTGCTCCTATGTTGGGTGCATATATATTTATAATTGTTATATCTTCTTCTTGGATTGATCCCTTGATCACTATGTAGTGTCCTTCCTTGTCTCTTGTAACATTATTTATTTATTTATTTATTTTTTTGCGGTATGCAGGCCTCTCACTGTTGTGGCCTCTCCTGTTCCGGAGCACAGGCTCCGGACGTGCAGGCTCAGCAGCCATGGCTCAAGGGCCCAGCCGCTCCGCGGCATGTGGGATCTTCCCGGACCGGGGCACGAACCCATGTCCCCTGCATCGGCAGGCAGACTCTCAACCACTGCGCCACCAGGGAAGCCCCATCATTCTTTATTTTAAAGTCTATTTTATCTGATATGAGTATTGCTACTCCAGCTTTCTTTTGATTTCCATTTGCATGGAATATCTTTTTCCATCCCCTCACTTTCAGTCTGTATGGGGACACAGGGATTTCTTTTAGGTAATGGAAATACTCTGTATTTTAATTGTAGTGGTGGTTACACAGTTGTATGCATTTGTCAAAACTCATAAATTGTATACTACATAGGGTGAATTACCTGACTTAAAAAAATTTACAGACCATAGAATTTCCTTTCATTTTATTTTTGGAAGGCTGTCCTGAAGTGATTATACAAATGCCATTTGACTTGCTATTTTGAAATGTCATTTTCTTTTTTTAGGTTATCTGCACACTTAAAAATTAATTGCTTCATTAAAAAATAATTTCATGACTTTTGAATGCTTTTAATTAAAGTACATATTGCTTTGCTGAGGACCTTGTCTCTGTCTTCTCCCTGGTGAGCCATGTTGAAAACTCCCTATTTATAGCAGGATTCTGAATCAGCCCACATTGGATGGCCCAAGGAACTGCATTTAACCAACATCGCTGGGGATTCTAATGCTTGTGGTCCAAGGACTGTTAATAAACACCAGGAGGCAGTAGAGCTTTGTGTGAAGAATGTGGGTTCTGAAATCAGACTACCTGGTCTAAAGTCATGCTTCAACCACTCATCTGCTGTGCAGTGGAAGCTTTCTGTGCCTTAGACTCTTTCTCTGTAAAAAAAAAAAAAAAAAATTGGTAACAGTATTATCAACCTTGTTAGATTGTAGTGAGGATTAACAGTGTTAGCACAATGTCTGGCACCTAGTACATGCTGTCCTTGTTGTTAGTGGCATGTGTGATACTCTTGCAGTGCTGTTGTTGGAAGCTCTTTTTTTTCTGTTTTGGTTTTATCCTTTGAACTTTATTATCACGTTTCAGAAATATCTTCATTTGGTTGACATACTGATAATTCTTCCCTCATGGAAGGCTCTTTTTCTTGAAGAGTGAACCTGTGGTCCAGATTGAGAACTTCATGTGGCAGAAATACATCTATTTTCATTTTTAGAGTCCTTTTCCTCCAGGTATTTCTCAGGGGACTAGGCAAGCCTCACACAATGAAATAGCAGGGGAAGGTAAAGGAGAGGGTGATGAATATGGGCTGGGGGAGTAAGAAATGCAAGGATTTGGGTTTCAGATCATAAGGAGCTGACAATTTGTCAAGCACATAACTCTCAAAACAATGTCTCCACTTATACACTTTGTTGCAGGTATGTACTATTTTGCAGTAAATCGTTTCCCATTTATCTTATGGAGTGTTATGATCTCTGAATTTATGAGATTTGTTTTTAAAGTGTGTGGGAAAACACAGAAAATTATACCACTTCTCTTGTATACTATGTAAGTACAGATATGTTTATATTAGCCTTTGGGAAAAATCCACAGAATTTATAATTCACAAAAGAAAGTAAGCAGGTAAAGGAACAGACCCTGGAACTGGAAGAGACTTTAAGAGTCTCTGATCCAGGTCCATGACTTTATGTACAGGTGGTCTTTATTAATTTCCATTTTTGCAGACAAAATGATTAAGGTTATGTGATTTTCCAAGGTCACATGGAAAATATCAGGATTATAAATAGGATTTGAGTTTCCTGCCTCCTGGTGTAAATGTTCACCCTGTTTTTGATGATAAAGATGAGGGCTGGATTAACTGATATGGGGACCAGGGACTGGGAGTGTGTGGTGGGACAGAAGAGACCTTGAATAAGAACCACAGGCATATGAGAAAGCCTCATTCCTATACATTGCATGTTTCAGGCAAGTGAGGCCTGATACCTGTTGGATGAGGGAAGGCTGGCTGGTCATCACCATTCCCATAAGGAGTATAATATAGGTAAATTAATCACAGTCTGGGGGTTTTTTTGGTATAGAAACAATATGTTGGTACACTGAGAATGGAATCATCTCTCACAGGCACAGTAGCATGGATCAAACTCACAGACCAATGCAAAAAAAAAAAAAAAAAAAAAAAAAAAAAAAAAAGCACCAAACCTATCTTAATCTATACTGAGACACTAAACTATCCATGGGACAAATGGTTGTGTTCCCCTCATCCCTTATCCTATTATAAGGGATATGGTGGGCATAGAATGAGGGACATGGCGATTCAGGATAACGTTAATGGATGATGTCATGGCACTTGATAAAATGGATGCATCCATCTCCATCCACACAGAGAGGCACCTGCTGCATTGAGCAAAATGGACCAGGCTTTGGTCTTCTGGGCTCGTGGTGGAGATCCACTGTGAAATCAGTCTGCCTTTCCATTTTCTAAGGCTGACCCAATCCTCCCCACCCTCTGCTCACAACGAGCTGTTAATTCTAAAATATGTTATTACCTTCCTTCAGTCAATTTTTAGTCAAGTCTTGTCTTGGGGACCTGTCTTATTTTAAAGATGACTTTTCATCTCTTTGCTCTAATCCATTATGTACATGCTTCAAAAAGTGTGATTCTCAGCAATTTTTTTTTTTGTTTTGTTTGCGGTACGCAGGCCTCTCACTGTTGTGGCCTCTCCCGTTGCGGAGCACAGGCTCCGGACGCGCAGGCTCAGCGGCCATGGCCCACGGGCCCAGCTGCTCCGCGGCATGTGGGATCTTCCCGGACCGGGGCACGAACCCGTGTCCCCTGCATCGGCAGGCGGACTCTCAACCACTGCGCCACCTGGGAAGCCCTCTCAGCAATTTTATTTCCCTAGTTCCAGAATTTTTTTTGAAGGCAATTTTATGATTGACTCCATGCACCACCTACCATGTCAAAAAAACCTGACCAAGTTTTTCTCTTGAAACATCCTTAAACAAATATGTCAAAAATATAATTTATTCCTGATGCTTGTGTCCAAACAGAGATAAGTTCCAAACTGGATAAAAGAGCTAACAAATGTTAGATGTCCTCAAATATGATGTGTTACCATGTGTCAAGATGAAAATACGCCCATGTATTTATGGACATGGGCTGCTATTTATAGACAATAGTGGAGAAATTCCAGTCCATGAATCAAACAGGGGGTTGAAGGTTCTAAAAATGAATCCATTGTACTATCAAACCCTACAGGAGTAACTTATATTTATTTTCCTGAGACTTATTCTATTGAATAATCATGATGAGCACTGTAGATGTGGTAAAAATGATCTGTAAATATGTCTCCTTATGAAAGCAAAAAAAGTGCATATAACTAACCTAAGACAATTTGTTTAAATTGTAAGATACCTGAAAAGCATCAAATTTGGCTCCAATATCATTTATAGTTCTGGTTATAAAATGGACCATTCATGGAGGGAGAACAGCCTGTTCTACATTCACAAATACCAAACTTCACTTTAGTGAGGTTCCTGAGCAAAGCTGGCTTCCCTGACCCACGTCCCCAGGGCTGGAGTGGGAGGCATGAGGGGAAGGTGGGATCTGAGTTCTGTTGGCTAAGAACAAAAGTCTCTGTGGTGGAGGAAAGGCTTCTGGACTCTGATGCCTGCCTCGTCACATCTAAAACTTTTTTGGAAAGACTTGAGCATAGAAATCTAATGAACTTGGAAATAAAGCTTCTATTGTAAAACGGCTTAATAGCTGGTTTCAGTACTTACTTTGTCAATTTTAGGAAACTGTATGGAACAACTGCAGAGTTCTCACAATCTAAGGTTTTGGTTATCTAATAACCAAATGCATTTCCCCTGGATTTAATGATTCATGCACACAGTAAGTTTAAGGAAGATCCCAGGCTAAGTTGCAAAACAAACTCACATTAGTTGTGGCTATTAAAAAATCGATCACAGTTTTCAGCAGAGAAGGGAGTTAATTCTGTCTGATTTTCAGGTTGATTGATTGCTCAAGTATTCTCTTTCATAAAAGTACTCTTCCTCATTTTCAGACCAGTTTGTGGTTGTGCAAAGATAAAATAGTGGTCTTCTCTCATGCCAGCAGAGATGTGGTTCTGTGGTATGTTATACACACTATTTAAGATACTTATGTTTATGTACACACGTACATGCTTTGTCTACCATAAAATATTTAGATTTTAAGTGTTAAAAGCTTTGTCATCGTACTGTGCAATTTTTTTCATGTACTTCATATAAACCATACGTTTGAAAGTTGTGGAGTCACAAAATAAGAAGGCTTTATAGTTTCAAAATAAGTATATGAAAACACAGTGCCATGAAGTTACATGGTGAGCTGGGGTGGAGAGGAAGCAGCCATTCACAGGACCAAACCCACATACATGCAGGAGACAGCAATTAAGAGGCCAAGGATAGGGATGTTTTGAAAATATACTTAAAACAAGATGAAAGATCTTGGACCTTTGAAAATGCCCTAGAAAGTGAATGAAAACAACAGCCTTCTCTTTTATCAGAGCTCTGACTCAGACCTGCTACTAGGAAGACCTTGAAATATAGAATATATGTATAGAAATATACATTAAAAAACCATATATTCCTTTAAGTGGATCAAACTATTATATGTGCAAATTTCTTTTAGAGATCCTAGAAGCAGTTGCGTACATGGACAACATAAGTACATAGGTGGCCCACCGTGATTCCTCACAGCCCAGAAGGCTCTCAGGGGTGCCCCATATTTTCTCCCATAATTACTGGGTGCACCTGTAGTCCAGAGGAACTTGGGCAACTTGGAAGCTCTCAAGCTTAGCAAGGAGATCTCAAAATGAGGCCCACAAAGCAACACTTCCTCAGGACAGCTTTTCCTGAACCGCCCCCCTGCCCCCGCCCCCCACTGAGGTCAGGTCTCTGCTGTGAATTCTCCTAACAATGTACACTTCTTTTCTAGCACTCAGCAAACTGTAATTAACTATTCATTTTGTGACTACTTGGACAGGTCTGCCTCCCTACTAAACAGTAAGCTCTATGAGGGCAAGTCATTGTGTAAGTCATTGTGCTTTCCTCTCCATTTAGTCCAGGGCCTGATGTCTTGCATGTACTCAATAAATCTTTATTGACTACGTGACAGTGGTAGTTCTTTGTCTTTCCAATATTATTCCTGACATAAATTGAAACAGGTATGAGATTGCCACGGGAGGGAAGCTGTGGGGTTCAGAAGGTTCTAAGCAGGTGAAATGCTGTGGCTGGCCCAGAGGTATGCAAATGAGCCAGCCAGGAAGAGTTTCATACATCAGAGATGGAAAGGTTTTCCTACTAAGAAGACAGGAATCTCTGACAAGTACATAAACTTGAATTTGCTGCCTGATTTTGTGATTCTAGTTTGAATGTTATGTAAATAGTTTTGTGTTTCATGTTCCTTTTAGCCACTTTCATTCTCACTTCCTAGTTCAAAGTCTCAGGAAGGGGTGTGGGAATAGACAGACACATTATGAGGAGGAGCTATAATCGTGGGCTTTAAGGGAATGTCTTATGGAGGTTAGCTTTGCAGAGACCAGTCGCATTAGGAATGAGCATCGTTATGACAATCTTGGTTGAGTTTTTACAGTTTATGAAGCTTTCAGATCATCTGATTCTCACAGACATATTGTGAACTAAGCGACTCAGAATCGTGGCCCACAGTTTATAGATGAGAAGAGGGAGGTTCAGAAGAGGTTGAGTTATCCAAGTTACAGTGAAAGCAAGAGCAAATTAACATTTTTTGAGAACTTACTATGTGTTGAGGCACTATGCTAAGCCCTCTATATTTAGAATATACAATTTAATCCGCACCACATCCCCATGATGTGATATGTAACCATTATTATTACCTCCGTTTTACAGATGAGGAGACCAAGACCTAGAGAGGTCAAGTTGTTTGCCTCAAATTGCAAAATCAAGAAATGTAGAACCAGGCTTCAAACCCAGGTGGTCTCTTTTAGAGCTCAGAGGATAAACCACTATGCTAATGAGTAGCATTAGGAGATTTCCAGTAGAGTATATTGTGTTATTTGTATTTGCTAACCAGGTCTTAAGACTCTTGGTTCAATTCTACTTTATGCTGCCATTTTTATTTTTTGCGGTACGCGGGCCTCTCACTGCTGTGGCCTCTCCCGTCGCGGAACACAGGCTCCGGATGTGCAGGCTCAGCGGCTATGGCTCACGGGCCTAGCCGCTCTGCGGCATGTGGGATCTTCCCGGACTGGGGCACGAACCCGTGTCCCCTGCATCAGCAGGCGGACTCTCAACCACTGAGCCACCAGGGAAGCCCCTGCCATTATTATTATTTTTTTAAACCTGTTTGCAGTTTCACCTTAGCTTAGACTTTATCAGTGACCATAGTGATGTCATTGCATATGCCTGAGATTATATCAACCAAGTTCAGATAAAAATCCCTTCCTTACATTTACTAATTAAAAATAATTGTTGAATATATTTACTAATTTTATTTTTTAGAGGTGCTCATTGCTTAATAACCACAAGGAACATCTATTGAATACACTGGGAAAAACTTGCACCTTTCTCTGACACTCTACAAAATATTAAGAAGCATAAAAAGAATCTAAGTCCGTGAAAATATGTGATTATATGAGTTCTTTTTAGTCCATTACCTCTTCAAAGAGATGACAATGAACAACAGTGATGGCACATTCTGTGTCCTCTACAGATCCAGCTCTCTCTCTATATAGGTTCTCTTTGTAATTGAAAAGAGAACATGACAGTGTCGTAATTTGTAGCTGATAAGAACAATTACAACAAAAAGTGCCCTGCCTAGAGTTCTAGATAGGAAAGTGATCCATCCAGTCAAGATTTTAGGCCTGTGCACAGAGCTGTGACCCAAGCTACACACCTGAGCCCTGGTCAGGAGGGCCACTGAGCAGAGCCCAGCTTTTGAATATCACTGCATTTCAAAGCCACATTAGAAAGAATACTGGCTGCTATTTGGCTTTTTGTGTTATCTGTGCCTCTTCCCCTCTCCGTGATGGATAACTGAGGTTTTAATATACAGTAGTGACATTCTAGTAGATGAAGGAAGGGGGCAGTCCCCAAGGGCAATCTGAACTTCTGCTTAGTATATTTACTCTTGCTGTTTTCCTTCCTCCTCATTTGTAATTCAGGAGGCTCTCTGAGAAGAGAGAGACAGCAAGGCTTCTTAGATGGATCAAAGGACGACAAGCTGGGATACCGGGTTCTATGAAAAGGTCTGCTATTGAATTTGTTCTGCTACCTTTAGGCACATCATTTGTTCACGCTGTGCTTTGGTTTCTTCCTGTGCTTGCTAAGAGTAAATAACATGTACTTGAATATTTTGTGATGATTATGGAGTATTTTAAATGCGTGAGTGATTTATTTTTCCAGGCTCAGGTCTAAAGTGAAAGTCTGCTCCTTTGAGATGCTAGGCTTCGTGGTGGTCAACTGACCCCAAATCCTTTAGATGACAGCAGCCACCTAGTTGCTTCTTCTCAGCTCATCAGGCTTACTCTATAGTTGCCCGGCTTATCTTTTGGTCTCCTTTGTTTGCAGAAATGAAATATGTAATTTTATATGTTCATGCCGCTTTTACACTCCCCCACCCCACTCACCCCCTCTAAAAAGATGAAGGCTTTCTTTGGCACAGAGCTGCTTTATCTGTGACACTGATCCCAAGAGACAGTGGAGAGAGGTGACATGGCAAACAAACTGAATTATCTGAGCTTGTTACTATAGTTCCTTTTTGATGATTTGGGTCAGGACCACTAGAGGTTTGAAGTAGATTTAGTATGGTGCAGGCTCTTTGGGGTTTGGCAGGAAGCAGTCAGGGAATATACTGGAAAGAGAACACAAAGTACCCTTCCCCTTTCCCTCCCTGCCTTTTTGTTTGTTTGTTATAGCCTGTGTTACATTAGGCAACAAGATGCCCCTGTTAGGGAAAGGTGCCAAGCTGAGAATCTTAGAAGCTAATAAAAATGTCTGTGGATAAGCAATGGTTTTGTTCCTCAGCAGTGGATCACCACGACACTATTAAATAACAGTCTCTGAAGTGCACTAATGGAGTTAACGGAAAGGTTTCTTTTGTTTTGAACTAAAATACAGTGTATTACATTATTTCTAGTGAAGTTAAAAGCAGTTTCTAAACAAGCCTAGGAAGGTGTGAAGCTAGAGGACCCATGAAATATGTTACTCCTTAGTTGTAGCTTTGGTGGCAGCAGGAAGAACTTCAGACACAGGAACACAGTGTAACCTTTCAGTTTTGAAACGCTGCTAGGTCTTCCGGTTCTATAAATGATCAAAGAAACATTTGGGTAAATACTGCTCCCAAATCTTACTTGGCTTTAAGAGTGCTGGGTCCAACTTCCGTTTGTTAGTTCAAGGAAACAAGCAGCCAGGGACTCTAATTTGGGGTCTTCATTCTTGGACAGGGTCATCAACACACCAAAACATTACTTGCAGGTGCCCTAGCTGCAGCAACTGCCAACAAAGGCAGAGCTTTCACCGATACCTCTTAGAAACAGGGAGCCAGCAACCTGCCAGGCTTGGGGAACTGGGCGGGGAGGTGGGAAGGGGTTGGTGGTAACTTTTCCCCCCTAGATTCCTGTCCGCTTTGCAGCTCCTGTGAAGCAGGGTGGAGGTCCTTGGGGTGGGGGTCTGGCTGGTCGGCTCTAAATGTAAATAGGAAGCCACGCAGCTCAGCAAGTAACAGTTAAGAAATGGCAGTCTCCATCTCTGGCAAGGACTTGGTCCAAGTGTCCGAAGGTACGAAAGGGATGAGGGTCACCCCCGGGTCAATCTGCACAACCTGGTGAAAGTCCCTCCGGGGGGCGTGAATGAGGGGCCCAGAGGCAAAGACTAAGGCGAGGAAAGAGCAGATGAACCGCGGACACTACCTTGGAGGGACGGGGAGGCTTCAGGTACCGCCTTGGAAATTATCTCCCCTGGCCCAAAAGTCTTAAAATCGTTTCCACCAGGATAAGGAGCCGCGACCAAACGGGAGGCGGGGACGCGCGCCACGCGGATGCACGCTCCCTTTGTCCCACCTCCTGGCCGGCCCGCTCATTGGGAGGAGGCAGGGCGCTTCGGAGAGAACGCGCCGCGGCCGTGCGCATGTGCTCCGGGTGGAAACTGGGGCCGGCGGCGGCGGCGTTCCGGGGACGGAGAGGACGGGGGAGGCGGGAAGGCTGCGCGCCGCCCGCTCCTCCCCACCCCCCGCCTCTGCCCTGAAGGGGCTGGATGGGCGTTTGGCGCCATGGCTCGATCCTGGGCGGCGGCGGCTGGAGGTGGCAGCGTGTCCTCCTCCCTGCCCCGGTACCGGTGGTGACCGGAGCGAGTGGCCGCGGCCCCCGATGAGACTGCTCGCGGGCTGGCTGTCTGATCCCGGCGTCCTTGTGGCTGGCGCGGAGGATGTGGACCCTGAGGAGCCCGCTCACCCGCTCCCTGTACGTGAACATGACGAGCGGACCGGGGCGGGCTGGCGGGATGAGACTGCTCGCGGGCTGGCTGTGTCTGAGCCTGGCGTCCGTGTGGCTGGCGCAGAGGATGTGGACCCTGCGGAGCCCGCTCACCCGCTCCCTGTACGTGAACATGACGAGCGGCCCCGGCGGGCCGGCGGCGGCCGCCGCGGGCGGCAGGAAGGAGAACCACCAGGTACTGGGCCGAACCCGGGCCCCGCGGGGCGGGGCCGTGGCGGCCGACCTTCCCGCGCTCAGCCTGGCTATTGTGCGGGGCGTCGCGGCAAGAGGCCCCCCCCCGGGCCTCGCCCCGCCGCCCCGGCCTCTCACAAAGTTTCCCCCCGTCTTCCCGGCCGGGCGCTCGGTCCCGGCCCGGCTACTCCTTTTGTTCCGCGGCGCGGGCTAAGGACGGCCTCCCCTATCCCTTCCTGGCCCCGGCGTGGGCGGCCCGGAGCCCCGCATTGTTCCTGGGTCCCCGGCGGTGATTGCAAGCGCTCGGCCACCTCGGCGTCCGCTCCTGGCGGCGGGACGGAGGAACTTTGGGGTCGGCGCTTGGCGACTGGGACCCATCTGACACCGGGGCCTGAGAGCTAGATGATCGGACCAAACCCATTACCCCGGACAACCTTCATCAGCCCCGAGAATCACACCGAAAAGCCGGTGCCTCTTTTTGCCTGGTTGAATTTCTGAACGTACAAAAGGTCATAAAGAAATTTAACCGTGCTTCGTGAGCCATTTAACTCTCTGGGCTCGTTCCGGTGACATTTTCCCTAAGCACTTAAAAATCTGTTTGACAGGTCGTCACTCCCATCCTATCGAACCTTCCCCTGCAACTAAAGAGAGATCGTCTTTAAACTTTGATTTTGGTATCTGACTGCAGAGATGTGATAATAAGAAAGATGATGTAAGCTACTACTGGAAGCGTTATTAGAACTGGGCAGGAGTGAATTCTTTAAAAAGTTGTAGTTGTGCACTGTGAACGATGGCGGTGTGGCTCGTTGGGTAGTCTTTTCATTAGCTTAGTTTCGTGCCACTTAAATATGTGCATTTGTAGTATTAAGAGTGAGATGTTTCATATTTGACCGTAATGTAGTTGGAGGTTAACATGACGTTTATTGCAAGGAGGCTTTTGAACTCTGCAAGAGTGTTCATTTATAATAGCTAGCATTTATAGTACATTTTGCCTTCCCAGAGAGCAGTAGCTAATTACTTCCCATCTTGGCTCATAATTGTCATAGTTTTCTCATTTTCCTATGTTATTTTTCTTGTTATGCCAGGTGTTCAGAGTTTACACCGAAGTTGATTTCATGTGTTCTAATGAAACTAAAGAATTATCTAAGGAGATAAAGCTATTCATTCAGAGAAGTAGAATTTAGTTTTTATTTAAGAAATATTTATAGTGGCCTTTTTCTATTTTTAAAGGAAATCATAAATTTCCATAAAAATTTTTTTAATTTATAATCCCACAGCTATTGTACTTTGTTAGGTAATCACTCCTATGATATTGTTAGGAGTGCACATAAAGTTAGTAGGTGATCTTAACTTGTAAAACCACGTTGTTTGCTACAGATTGATCAGTCATTTTTAGAGTTGTACTGTAGTGATAATGTAGTTACCAAAATGTCATATATCTGTAAGGAACATGGATAATGGTGTAAAACAATGAATAGAAATGTCATTTTTAACAGTTGGTAGAAATAAGTTTCTGGGTAGGATAAAAAGGAGGCTTATTTCCATTGACATGGAATTATGGTAGAGTCTCTTGGCTGTAGGTGTTTATTACAGCACTTGTGATTACCTCTACTGCAGTACACTTGATGTTTTCAGTGCTCATAAAAGAAATAGACATATTATAAAACTGAAAAACTGTTTAAGTAACTTGATTTTTATGGGGCCTAGGTAGAATTATAGCTGTAGACATAGCCTCAGAATATGTCCTAACAAGATGTCTCTGAATGTCTTCTAATTGTGTACCTTTATCAAGTTGAATCTGCCAGGTTCTAAGGAAAAGTAATACCTCATTTACTTCATTAGGCTTCTGAGATACTAAAGTATGTGTGTACATGTGTACATGTGTGTGTTCTAACCAGTTGCACCTGACAGCTTGGCAGCTAATTTCTCTGAAGACTAATCTGGTGGTTTCTGAATATTAGGTGGGCAGGGGGAGATTGGCTCTTTTCCTTAGAACAATCAATCCAGACATTATTTTGAGTTGATACATGCACATTATGAAAATATTGTCCATGAATAAAGATTAAAGTGAACAAAAGAAACATGTATAGAAACCACAGTGAAATAGGAGACTGTTCTCTCTGCAACGTGGCTGAGTTGATGATTTGTTATCTGCTTTATATTTCAGGATCCTGGGTTTGCCTTATAAACTTAGTTGCTTGTGAAGTAACTTAACCCTAAACGCTTTTCCTCCCTTCAAATTAATAGTTCATACTGGGTCTTCTGGTGTTCATTTGGGTATGTGGCTTCCATAGCCAGCCACATCTGGTTCTTTTGCAGTTGCATGAAAGTGGGGTTATGGATTTGATTGAACCATACTTAGCACAAGTTTTCCTTATGGTTATTATTATTTTTTTTAAGTTTTATTTTTTTTTAATTTTATTTATTTTTTTTTGTGGTATGCGGGCCTCTCACTGTTTTGGCCTCTCCAGTTGCGGAGCACAGGCTCTGGACGCGCAGGCTCAGTGGCCATGGCTCACGGGATCTTCCCGGACCGGGGCACGAACCCATGTCCCCTGCATCGGCAGGCGGATTCTCAACCACTGCACTACCAGGGAAGCCCTCCTTATGGTTATTTTGATTAAGAAGTTATGGTGGTAGAATCTGTGTTTAAGAGAGACCTTGGGCAATGTTTGTTCTTTAAAAATAGCTATTTAGTTACTATAGCCTTGAGAGGCAAGGCTTCTTTGAGCTAAAGCAGCTCTAAAACTATAGTCGCAGCACCATTTTAATAAGTCGGTTTGGTGTGCTAGCTTCAAAACTGGGATTTATGTTTCACTTTGGGAAATTGAGAAGCAAGGGAGGGCTTCTCTCAGAGCCGGGATGGATATGGCTTGCATGCCAAATTGGGCTCACCGACTTTTTTTACAGACTGTGAAGTAAGAGTAGTTTTATACTTTTAAATGGTTGCAAAAAATATATAATCCTTTGTAATATGTGAAAATCTTTTTACATTAAATTCAAATTTCAGTATCCACAAATAAAGTTGTGTTAGGACAGAGCCACCAAATTTGTCTACCTGTCATCTGTGAGAGCTTCCAGATACAATGGCACAGTTGCATGGTTGCTACTTTGTGACCTGCAAGCCTAGAATATTTACTCTCTGGCCCTTTACAGAAAAAAGAGTTTCCTCCAGAGAAAATTTCCAGCTTCCTTAATCAGCAGCACATTCTTTTTTTTTAAGCAGCACATTCTTAATCACAGATTGCAAGGTGGGTAGTTTGACTTACTGGGAAGAAATTGAGGCAGACAGTGAGAAACTAGATATGTGACTTTTCAATATTGGCTGACCCGGAACTTACAAAGAAGATAACAGCAACAAAAACTTTGGATCTAGTCTTTTTGAGGCATTGCACCTAGTACTTAAAGTTAATGCAACTATTAAAGAGCTATTGAAACTCTTAAAGGACTCTTAGGCCCCACTAACTAGGTTCTTGATAATAACAGTTATTCAGCAGCTTCTCAATTGATGGAGTGAAAAAAGGATTTTTATCGAACTCCCTAGAGCCAGGCCAGGACTATTTCTGCAGGTGACATACTGCAAGGTTTTTTTTAAAAGCACAGATAACATTATCTGGAGTTAATAAGGTGTGACATAAAATTGCAAATATGTGTATATCTGACATTTTATTTTTTCACCTTCTTATATAAACTTGAACTGTGCTTTGCCATAAGCAGTGGTGGATTTAAGATAGACTTGAAATGATTTGGATTTTTTTCCAAATGAAAAAACACTTGGACATCACAGCCAAAGATCAAAGGTTATGCTAAAGGACAGATTCTGTCTGCTGCCCCTCACTCCCCAGTTACCTTATGGAGGTGGACCCAAGTCAGGCATGAGTTATCAGTGCTCAGAGGGGTCAGTCAGCTAGCCAGACAGACACTGATGGATAGGTTTGTGTCCTCCTCTGAGCTGCCTTTGAAAGTCTGGAGGCCTTTGCAGCCGAATACCAAAGAGATTTTGAAAAGGGTTTCTTTCCTTCCTTATAACCTGTGTTGAAACCCTAAACAAGTGTTTGCTTCAGTTTTACAGAACACGGGGATGCTCTGTTCTTCTGGATATACCAGAGGCCTTTATGTTCCCCTCTGAAGGTGCCCTAGGGGACCCAGGTACTTCCAGTAAAAGAGTTTTTTAGACCCTTTGAAGCATTGTTAAAATCTTAGGATTGTAAAATACAGTGAGTGAGTATTTGAAATAAAGATGGCCAGTAATTTATTCATTACATCAGAGCTGAAGCAATTTAATCTAATCTGTATAAGTTGTTTCCCTCCTTGGACGTGAAGGTGCCTTGTTACTCTGCACTTTGAAATCTCGCATAAAGAGGTTGTTGGTTTAGGTTTGTGTCATTTGTAGAAAAAGAATGAATGATTTGAATATCTCCTCCTAAGATGTACTTATACACAAGGTGTCAATGATTAAATGTCTGGACTGACATGATTGCATTGTAGAACTGAGAATGTGATTTTTGAATCCTTAGCTGTCAAGGTCAATGTCGTCAGGCTTGGTCTTACCACCTGCTGTAGTAGAAAAGATTCTGCTGGGCCCCGTCAGTGGAGCCTTTCTGGTTGTTTTTAGTGGTACTGAATATCTCAGGTCTTTGCTTACTCATTTCTTTTGAGAATGGCTGGGTGCCCAGTCCTACAGTGTGGTTTTTGGGCATTCCCTTGAACTTCAGTTCTCTGACTGGCTTTTGTGGACCTTGGACAGGAAGGGAAAGAAAATCAAGTTATTTTGCTTCTATTAAGTGTCAGGTACTTTAAATATATTATCCTCTCTAATCCTCATGACAACTCTTGGATGTGGTATATCCCCATTTTACAGACAGAAGATTGAGGCTGAGCAATGAAACTTGCCCAAGAGCACAGTTAATAGATGGCAGAGTTGGATTTTGAAACCCCGCTCTGTCTGGTTTCAAGGCCCAGGTTTTTCCCACTGTTTCATGGTGTCTCTCCTAGGAATCCTTGTTGTCTGAGGGGCTGTGAAAGTAGACTGCCTTCTTAATGGCAGACTGTCTCCGTTCTAGTGGACGTCTGTGTAGACATTGAAATTATGTAGCTGTGTGCAAAAACCAAGTTGTTCTTGCAGTTTGTGAGTTAGATAAAGATGGGACAAGTGCTTGAAGTTCTGGCTTTCATCCAGTTTGTGCATGCTTAGGTCAAGTTTAACATTGAAAAAAAAAAATCTTACCTGTGGTGTCTTTCTTGTGACACGAGCCAATTCTCTGACACTAACTAGGTGTTCTACAATTCACTCCTGTTTGATACTACCCGGGGTTAACAGCCCAGAGACTTAAGGGCTCCTTCCTGCAAGACTGCCCTCACTTCACATGCCAGCTACAAGTTGAGGGTCCACAGTCTACCCATGCTTCTGTCGGACTTGTTTATAAACTCTGTGGTTTCCACAACCCCCATCAGGTTAGATAACTTGCTGAAATGACTCACAGAGCTTAGGTTTATTATAGAGGATACAACTCAGGAACAGCCAAGTGGAACAGATGCATAGGGCAAGGGGTTGGGGGTTGGAGAGGGTGGCACAGAGCCTCCGTGCCCTGTCCAGGTAAGCCACCCTCCCAGCATATCATTGTGTTCAGCCACCTGGAAGCACCCAGAACCCTGTCTTTTAGGAGTTTTATGGAGGTTTCATTACCAAGGCATGAGTGATGAAATCTTTGGCCTTTGGTGATTGAACTCCATCTCTAGCTTCTCTCCCCTCCCTGGATGTGAGTGCTGGGGCTGAAAGTTCCACCCTGCCGTCCCGGTCATCTCGTGAGCATACAAAAGGTGTTTTATCACTCCTGAGTTTCTCTAAGGTTTTTAGGAGCTCTGTGCTGGGAACTGGCGATAAATACCAAATATTTATTTTTTATTAAAATCAGGAAGTTGGTTTTTTAAAATAACTTTCTAATTCTAATTTTACTAATGTGCTCAAGTCCTTTGTATTTTGGAAGAAAAGACTATTATATCATATACCACGTGTCTGACTAGTTGAGGAACTCAAAAAAATAATTTCAGAAAATCTTTTAACTGTATCCCTCAGTCTGATAAGCAGATATAATTTTTTTTTTTTTTGCGGTACGCGGGCCTCCCACTGTTGTGGCCTTTCCCATTGCGGAGCACAGGCTCCGGACGCACAGGCTCAGCGGCCATGGCTCACGGGCCCAGCCGCTCCGCGGCATGTGGGATCCTCCTGGACCGGGGCACGAACCCGTGTCCCCTGCATCGGCAGGCAGACTCTCAACCACTGCACCACCAGGGAAGCCCCAGATATAATTTTATAGGAAAATTGCATTTCTACTTTAAAGGAATGATTCATCAAACAAGGTTATATAAAGATAAGGAGATTTCCATGACCTTAATGAAATCTTTAAGACATGACTTAACAGTTCATTATGTTGATTAGCTGATACTCTGTCATGTCTACCTGATTTGGCTATTTATTGTTTGGCTAATTATTAGTATCTCTACAGTCTTGTTGCTAGTAGGGAGAACATTGCTATTTACTGTAACCTCTTTTAGAAGATGTTATGTTTAGTTATCACATTCTATTTCACACTTGGCATCAGCAGATGACTGCATGGCATAACTCTGGCTTGATCAGACTTTGTTATTTCAAAGATTTCCTCACTGATTTCCATTGAACAAAATTCAAGCAAACTTTAAAGGGAGATGCTAGCTCATAAGATGCTTTTTCAGACGCTGTGGTCTCCAGCTGAGGAGTACAGCCCTACGGTAGGGCTGGCACACAGTCCTTCCAATGTGAACCTTTAACAGGCATGATACTTTGTTCTTGCCTGTGCACATTTGTCTCTGTAGTCTCTGAGGAGCACACGTTCAAAGAACTCACCTGCTTGAACATGTGCAGAAGCCTACAGACAGGCCACTTAGTGAGAGCTCATTACAGCTTTTCATTTAAGCTGGGTTGTCTGGAGAGAGGTAACTCCAGGGGGACTGCCACATGGTTGCATGGGCTCCTGCACTGACTTTCTGTCAACATCTTAAGGGCAAGGTGACTACGTATTTAAGGCCTGAAGGTCCTGGCCAAGATCACGATGACATTACTTGTTTCTCTGGGTTTCTGATTTTTTCTCTCCTCTGGAATGTAAGTTCCTGGAGGTCAGTGAGTCCATCTTTAATTTTCCCTAGACCACTTTTGAGCTGGGATGGTTAGGAAATGCTAATGAAATTTTCTGGGTAAGCCCGTTTAGGGGTTCTTTAGCAGTGGTGATTTTGTACCTTCAGGGACACTTGGCAATGTCTGGGACATTTTGGGTTGTCATAACTGGAGGGTGCTACTGGCATCTGATGGGTACTGGCTAAGGATGCTGCTAAACATCCTACAGTGCACAAGGCAGCCCCCATAACAAGGATTGTCCAGCTCCAAATGTCAATAGTGCTGAGGTTGAGAAACCCTGGCCTAGTGTAATTTAGTTGCTATCTAGATTGGATTATCTTTAGACACATTTAGTCAGTCTAACTGGGCAGAATAGTTCTGCTTTCTCAGACAGATACACTGGGTAGACTGAAGCAAAGAGAAGCTTCTTTGAAAGAAACTCATAAAAAAACCACATGCACCTAGAACGGGAGCTTGAATTAGCTGGGAGTGCTCAGAAACCCCAGGCTTCCTATTTATTCAGGAGCTATAAGGTGGGAAATGAAATGTGAAGTGCTTGCCAGGTGCCTGGTACAAGGTAGGCACTCAGTGTGTTCCTTCATTGCTTGCTCTGCTAATGCAGTTTTGTGGTGGGTGGGTAGCTTAACCACTATTTACAGAATTGGGTTTAAGCAAGGCCTTGCAAAAACCTTGAAGTTTTAGAAATTGATAAAACCCAGTGACACCTGTCTCCATGGTTATCCTTGTGGTCTCTCCAGGATTTTACTAGAAACTCTAAATTTTATCTGTTAGACTGCCTGTGATTTTTAACAATAATTGTTAAACAGATGAACATTTATTGTTCATCCATATCTGTGCCAGTCACTGAAGTCAGTCATTGTCCCTGACCTTTTATGGAGCTTTCTGTCTACCTGGGAAGATAGACACTGGACATGCAATTATATACAGGTATTCAGTTCAGTGGTTGTAAATGTTACTGAGGAGACTTGGGAGATGTGAGAGAGTATTAGAACAGGGGATCCATCCTAGTCTGGAAGTTCAAGGGAAACTTACTTGAAGAAATATTTAGGCTTAGGTCAGTTGGGGTGGTGGGAAATGTAGGAGACAGCAAATACCATGCGAAACAGCCTTGGGAAAGGAGCCTTCCAGTAAAAGAAAGAAGGGTACAGTGTTGTGACATAGTGAGTGGCTGGGTGTTATGGATTGGTAGGGAGTGTCGTGAGGTGAGGCTGTGGACACAGAATGGACAAATCCTGTAGGGCCTTGTAAGCCATATTAAGTATTTTGGATATTAAGACTTCTCTGAAGCAGGGTATTGACATGATTAGGTTTGCATTTGAAATTTGCATTTTTAAAGAGATACGCTTGACCACTTAAGTTTTCTAACCATTTTTAGTTTCTGGAAGATCAAAATGCCACCTACATTTAGATGTGTATTTTTTTTTTTTAAATAACAGCTTTATCCAGATATAATTCATGACCATAAAATTCATGTTTTTAAATTGTACAATTCAGTGCTTATTAGTATAGTCACAAAGGTGTACAACCATCCTCACTTTCTAATTTTAGAACACTTTCATCACTCGATAAAGAAACCCCATATTCATTAGCAGACACTCCCCATTGCCTCCTCTCCCCAAATCCTTGGTAACCATGATCTACTTTCTACTTTCTGTCTCTGGACCTGCCTATTCTGGACAATTCATGTAAATGAAGTCATGTAATTTGTGGCCTTTTGTGACTGGCTTATTTCACTTAGCATAATATTCATAGTTCATGTTGTCTCATGAATCAGTACCTCATTCCTTTTTATGGCTGAAATAATATTCTGTTGTATGGATCAATCACATGTTGTTTATCCATTCATCAGTTGATGGACATTGGGGTTGTTTCCACTTTTTGGTAGTTATGAATAATGCTGCTATGGAGTTGACATTAGTATCATACAAATGGTCAGGAGGAACATGGAATTCAACCTTCATCTTTAAAGAGAAGGGCATTACTCCTTTTTATTCTGTAGCACATTCTTTTCAGTAAGCATTTTCTTTTCTGAAAGATTTGTATGGCAGTAAAGGTTCAACCACATGTGTTAATGTGTTAATGTTGATGAATTGAGAGAAATGCTGTTAAAAACTTGAGTTTTGGGGAGCACTTGAAAGCATTATTTGCAGTTAATGGTGCCAATTCTTGCTTAGTTCTGGAAGTCAGAGTCTGTTATTGTTCTGGTTGTCCATTTACAAGTGGATGCCCAAGAATTCTTAGCTCCTCTGTTCCACTTGAATGACTTCTTGTCCACGTTAATAGAATGTACCTGATTGCCTATTACCAAGGTGATGGCTTTCATCTTGATTAGTCATTTCAGAAAATTAAGAGAAAATAAAAGTTAGAATGGCCTCAGTATTACAGAGTTCAGAATGTGAACCAGGAGGTCAGGCATATAATAAAAAATGGTTTATGACCTGCAGTGGGGCATAACTTCAGGCACAATGAGTGTTAAGAATTAGTTAATGATTCAGCATGAACGCTTTCAGACCAAGGAAAAAAGTGTAGGCAGTGAATATGAGTGAATGTAAGAGCTTCAAAGCTTATGTAGAGTGGGAAAAATAAAAATAGTATCAAGCTGAAGCTTGATAAAGCTTGTTTTGGTAAAAGTGTTTAATGGTAAATTAACACAAATCAGTCAACAATTGGAAAGATTTGGTTTATCAAGTCAGGGCACAGAGTTTGTAAAAAGATTAGTTAATCTTTGAAATCTTGATGTGCCTGTCTGCTTCTTTGTATTGGTTTATAACTGGTTCCTTTCAATGTTAGTGTCGGGAATATTACCCAACATTTCATTCAATATTTAGCAAACTTAGGATGACTGTAAAATTGGTCCATTGGTTGTGCAAGCAGTTACAGGACACCTACTGCTGACGAATGGTCGTATTTGTCAGGGGGAAGCAGGTTACTTTTGGCTACTCATTGGGAGAAATTGATTGTTTCTTAGTGGATAACAGATTAATAGTAACTGGTCTACTCTGCAGTTTCATCATGGTACTTAATGGACTTGCTTTTATTTATCAGGCCATGTCAGAGGACTTTATCTCATTGCTATTATTATTACAGTAGTCTCATGTGTCTGGTCCTATATTGAGGATTGGCCTGCATTAACTTGCTTAATCCTCTAAATAACCTACCAGGATAGATAGAAACCAGTGACATCTCTAGTCTACAGATGAATTTACAGAGGCTCAGAGATTAAGTGACTTGTGTGAGCTCATACACAGGAATGGCTGAGCCAGGACTTGATGATGAGCTCACTCTAAAGCTGCTGCGCCCTACAGGCTGCTTACCCCCTTCTCTGGTATACTAATGCTAAATGAAAATGGGACACATTTATTACGGAAGATTACATTTCATCCACAGTTGAGGTTCTTGAATTTTGTTCTAAAAGGGTGTTTTGGTTAGAGCCTCTTCCTAGAAATCTGGTTCTTAGAATGTTATTACTTTGTCTTCTCATTGGTTGCATGTGACCTTAAGTAACTTCTTAATCTTTCTCAAGCGTACTTGGCTCCTGTCTATTAGAATGTTATATGACCTGGTAAAGCACACCTCAGTGTTCCTAAAGGTCCCTATTTAGCCCACAAGAAGAAGCGCCGCTTAATCTGGTCACTGGAATATTAAATTCTGCTGCTTACTCTGCTTACTTGATTTGTCTGGTGGTTTCGAGTTAAATCATTGCATGGGGTGACTGTTTTCTTATCTAAAAACAAGGTTAATGTTGGTAGTTATTGCCTTATGTTGAATCTCAGTGAAGGAGAGGCCAACAGTTTTCCTAATCTTGGGGTACAGGGGGATATAGTGACAGAGTTTTGGGCCAGGAGTCAGAGCACTTGGACGGTGGCCTGGCTCTGTCACTTACTGAGCTGCATGACTCGGAAGGCTCTTCACCCTTCCCCCACTCTCTACATACCCTGAAGGTAATGAGAATTAAACCAGAAATTATGTATGAGGAAATACTTTACACCTTATAGGTCATATAAGAGATGATGATTATTCTTAAAGTGCCATGAGATTATAACATTTGGAAATCTTAGATTTAATTTAGTCTTCTATTTTTTGTTTTTGGACTTCTTAGATGACGCTTCAGTTGTATGTTTTCATTTTTTTTCTTCTTTCTTTTTAGTGGTATGCGTGCAACAGAGAGAAATTATGTGAATCACTGCAGGCTGTCTTTGTTCAGAGTTACCTTGATCAAGGAACACAGATCTTCTTAAACAACAGCATTGAGAAATCGGGCTGGCTATTTATCCAATTATATCACTCTTTTGTGTCATCTGTTTTTAGCCTGTTTATGTCTAGAACATCTATCAATGGGTAAGTGAATCTTGGATACTTTTTTCTTTATCCTTAGGTCTAAAAAAAGAAAAGGAAAACGAAAAGTTACCTTGTTGAGATGTTGACCACCTCTACAGCTACAACACTTCTAGTCAGAATCCTTGGCCCAGTGTCTCAGCCTCTGCAATTATGCTTTTAAAATTCACTGTAACTTGATCTTGATAAACAGCCTCATTGGTCTGTATTTCTGTGATGGGAATCACAGTGCTTCCCACTTTGATGTGCACAGGAATCACCTGGGTATCTGGTTAAAATGCAGATTCTGAGTCAGTAGGTCTGGGGTGGGACCAGAGATTTTGCATTTTTAACATGTTCCAGGTGATGCCTATGCTGATCTATTAGAGAGGAGCAAGATGGTTGGAACCAGGCCCTTAACATAGGCTGAAAAGTAAGATCTTTGCCTTAAGCACACTTCCCAGGAGCAAGTTTTTTTGGGAAGGATCTAATTCAGCCCAGCAGTGGATGGTGGCTTGTTCGAGTGAAGGGTTCTCCATCTGTTCTTTCTTTTCTTAAATATTTATTTATTTATTTGGTTGTGCTGGGTCTTAGTTGCGGCAGGCGGGCTCCTTAGTTGTGGCACGTGGGCTTCTTAGTTGTAGCATGTGGGCTCTTAGTTGCGGCATGCATGTGGGATCTAGTTCCCTGACCAGGGATCGAACCCAGGCCCCCTGCATTGGGAGTGTGGAGTCTTAACCATTGTGCCACCAGGGAAGTCCCTCCATCTATTCTTACATAATGTTTAGACTCACCAGAATTTTGTAAACATTGTGGAATTCTCTATCCCTAGAGTGGTTCTCTCATATAAGTCTATGGAAAAAGCTTTAGGAATATTTTTATCCTTTCTTGGCCAAATTTTCAGACACCGCAAAGCCTAAGAATCCAGAACTCCAAAGAGAAAAGCAGCAGGGCTCAGTGCTTGAAAAGCCTGTTGGACCACTTGAAGCCACTGGCCGGGCCCACTTTTTCTTCCCTTGAGGTTTGGAGCTAGCTTCTACTGAATGTCTGGATCCCCAGTCTATCATCTGGTCCTTAAATATGTTTTCAGGAACCATGAGCCGTTTCTCAAGATTTCTTCATTGTTTATATGAAATTGCCTTAAATTTGCTTTAGGAAACAGTTGTTATTTTTGTATTGGTAGTTGAGTTTAAACAACTTGGTCTGACATTTTGTTTCTAAAATTCACGGCATTGAATTTCTGTTCTGTACCATTTATTTTTTCGTTGGGAAAGCAGACAAGTCACCGCAGCAGTGATTTTTAACCTTTTTGGGGCCCTGTACCTCTTTGAAAGTGATATAAAGTAGAAATTCTCTCTTCAAATAGTCCTTACATTCAGCATTTTGCATATAATTTAGGGAGATTTCAAACTCTAAACCGCTTTCAAACTCTAAACCTCTACCCTGTTCACCCCTGGTTAAAATTCTCTGCTCTGGGATTTCACAATTTGGTCAAAGGGGCAATAAGATAAATAAATCCGTTTTGGCTTATCTTATCCACAGCTCTTCTGCTTTTCTTTTTTAAATAACCCTCATCCCCACCCCTTCATCCCCCCTTGGCACCCCCCTCCCCCAACAAAACAAAAACATCTTTTCCCTGTGTCCTATTCTCAGCTGGAAGCTTAACTTTGAGCCCATTGGGAATTTCTATGGCAATGGAAGCTTATTACCACAAGTGGCTGTCTCTTATAGAAATAATTACTATGGTAACCTTTTTTTAAAGAATATTTATTTATTTTATTTATTTTGTGGTTTTTTTTGGCTGCGTTGGGTCTTAGTTGCGGCATGCGGGATCTTTGTTGCGGAATGCGAGATCTTTTCCATGCGGTGCGTGGGCTCTTTGTTGAGGCTTGCGGGCTTCTCTCTAGTTGTGGCGTGCGGGGTTTCTCTCTCTGGTCGTGGCACGTGGGCTCCAGAGGCCGTGGGCACTGTAGTTTGTGGCACCCAGGCTCTCGCATTAAGGTGTGCGAGCTCAGTAGTTGTGGCTCGTGGGCTTAGTTGCCCCGTGGCATGTGGGATCTTAGTTCCCCGACCAGGGATCAAGCCGTGTCCTCTGCATTGGAAGGCAGATTCTTTACCACTGGACCACCGGGGAAGTCCCTATGGTAACCTTCTTGAATTAAAAAGATAAGGTACTTATCGACGTCCTTTACTGGGAAGGGGAAGACCAAGTAAGGAGAGACTTGATAGCTGTTTTCAGAGTTTATTTTATAAGGAAGATATTTGTAAGGAGGTTTATCTCCTCTGTAGACTGTAAATCTAGAGAGAACTTAGAGAACGTAGGATGGTTTTTTACACACACACACACACACACACACACACACACCAAAAAAATACATCGACATCACTAACTTTGGGAGTTAAAGACAAATTAGAGAGCCATACCTCTCCGTGGTATGTGTTTGCTAGAAACACATACACTGAGCAAAAGTCAGTGTCTTGGTATTTTAAGTGGGATAATTCTTCATTGTGTGGGACTGTCCCACACATTGCAGGAAGTCTGAGTTTTCTGACCTTGCCCTCTAAGTGACGGTAGCACCCTCAAGTAATTGTGACCACCCAAAACTCTTCCCACCTACTCCCAGGGCTCCCTAGAGGCCAAAATTCATCTGGGCTCGATGAATTTAGATTTTTTTTTTCTTTTGGCAGTTTAAATCTTTTTCTGTAGCCTCTGTTGCTCATGATCTTTGGAAATAAGACAGTGCTTCTCTCTCTGGTGCCTTTCAACCTGAGCTCTGACCTCAGATGACCTCTAGCTCTAGAATTTTATGATTATCATGTCAAGGGTCCTTAGACTCCAAAGAGATGGCTAGGGAAGCATGTTATTTTAAAATTGGGAAAGTTTAAGCCATGTAAACTATTTTGCAACTTACTTTTGGTTCTATGGCAAGTTAGCACCAGCATTTGAAACATGTACCCCCAAGCCTGTGACCTCTCTTAGCTCTTGTTCTGACTCTGGCTCCCATGTGAAATTTTGTATAGCTATTTCAGGAAGTTCAGCTCCTTTTCTCAGATTTCTTTTTCAGCCTGTTTTCCCACTAGAAGATAGGAACAATTGAGGATTAAAAACAACTTGTCTTTTAGGAGATGTTTTCTCTGGGAGCTAGTTGTATTGGGTGAAAGTCTCTGAGGGTCCCCCCCACCCCATTTTTTAGCATTTCTGTAGGGCAGAAGATTTACTGCAAATATATTGTTAGATTTGGTTGACCTCTTCTGAGGGAAAGGGGAGGAGGAGTTTGTTATATGAGCTCCATATTTTAATTTTTTCCTGAAACTGGTCTTACCAGGAACACCCAGTTGCACACGTCCTTCCAGTCACTGTGTAACAAACATATTGCACCTTAGGATTATTTCCAGAAAGCAGCAGTATGGTAGAGAGTTCCCTGCCATTTCCTAGACCAGTGGTTTTCAGGCTTTTCCAGGGTCTGAAGAGGAAGCGCCTCAGGAGCTGCTTCAGGCTGCAGAGAAAGGCCTAGAAGTGGGCTGGCAGCAGCGCTGAGGCTCTCAACCTCATTTCAGCAGCAGTTCTCCTGTTACATTTTACATTGTCCATGAGTAACGTCTGCTTCATTTAAAGAAAGGGTTCTGCTGCTTAAAGGAAGTTTGAGAATCCCTGCCCTAGACAGACTGGGATTTGAGAGCTAGAAAGCAAGTTCTAAATAGGGAGTGCATTTTATTTCCCAAGATGATGTTTCCTCAAGACTTGGTTTGATCTGTAGCTGCTTTTAGGAGAAGCTCTCTTTGATCTCCGTTTTAACTCTTCTTTTTTCAAAGGCATTACTATGTTTTAGATGTTTTTTAGGATTTTTAGAAATAATCGGACCCAGCCAATTGTATAACATACAAACTGACACAAGTATGAATCTGCTTTTTAAATGCAGATTAACTGATATCACAAGGACCACTCTTCCTCTTTTCTCTAGTGTCTCTTAAAAATCTAATACCTAGAACTATTTTTTATACTCATTGTTCAGTTTCATATTCTAAATGGCTTTTTTCCCCTTTTTCTGCTTAGTGTTACTGGCTAGTGTTGTGGTCTGATCCTGTTGGCCTGTCATTTTTTTAAACCGATATACATGTTTTCTATTACTCCTTCCATCTTTCCTTCCTATTTTGACTTAAATTCTTCACATTCATCTTTAATTTCTTATATATTTCTTCTTCCCTTCCCACCTTTTATTTCTCTCCTTTCCCCACTCCTTTTGGTGTATTGTTTGCAGCCTCAAAGGCAGACGATGATATCTAGAGGTGTTTTCTTATTTTATTAACTTTGCTTTTTAATCATAAATCATGTAAAAGATATATATTTTAATCGTATAATCTTATAAAATAAACATTTTGTAAGTTCAGAAGGCTGTTGGTGTTGAGTCACTACTTTGTGTGGATGTTGGGTGGAAGTGCTTATTTTGTATAGAGTCATCCATTTTTGTCCTTTTTTCTTTTCCAGGTTGCTAGGAAGAGGCTCAATGTTTGTCTTTTCACCAGATCAGTTTCAGAGACTGCTTAAAATTAATCCAGACTGGAAAACGCATAGACTTCTTGATTTAGGTGCTGGAGATGGAGAAGTCACAAAAATAATGAGCCCTCATTTTGAAGAAATTTATGCCACTGAGCTGTCTGAAACTATGATATGGCAGCTTCAGAAGAAGAAATACAGGTATAATTTTTAGACATGGTTTAGAGTATATTTCTTGGTTTTAGATGTATTTCTTCTTGAGATTATATTATTTAAAGAATATAAATCAGAAACAATTTCCATCATGAGGAATTAAAAAAAAATCTTTCCATATTACAGTTGACTCTTGAACAATGCAGGGGTTAATTCACGTATAATTATAGTCAGCCCTCTGTATCTGCAGTTCCTGCACATCTGCGGATTTAACCAACCATGGACTGTGTAATATTGTAGTATTTACCTTTGAAAAATATGGGCAGTGTATAAGTGGACCCAGGCAGTTCAAACCTGCATTGTTCAAGGGTCAACTGTACAAGTAAGTGGAAATTGAGAGAGAAATCATCTCTCCTTGGCAGTATTCTTCTGAACTAGAGGTTTTGGCACTGTAGGAAGGAAAAGGGTCGGTGAGAGACAGCTTGGAGAAGAGAGATCAGATGTAGGGACTTGTTCCCTAATTTGAATCTGGCATTCTCAAATCTTGTTTTTTTGTTTGTTTATTTTTTTTAATTAAAAAAAACTTTTTAAAAATTGTGGTAAAAATATGTAACATAAAATTTACCACTTTAACCATTTTTAAGTGTACAGTTCAGTAGTATTAAGTATATTTGCATTGTGGTGTAACCATCATCACCATTCATCTCCAGAACCTTTTTATCTTTCCCAACTAAAACTTTGTACCCATTAAACACTGATTCCCTAGTCCTCTGTCCCCCTGGCTCCTGGCAGCCACCATTCCACTTGCTGTCTTTGTGAATTTGACTATTCTAGGAACCTCGAATAAGAGGAATTGTACAATATTTGTCCTTCTGTGATGGGCTTGTTTCATTTAGCATAATGTCTTTAAGGTTCATCCACGTGGTAGCATATGTCAAAATCTCCTTTCTTTTTAAGGCTGGATAATACTCCATTGTATGTATATGCCACATTTTGTTTATCCATTCATTTGTCGATGGACACTTGGGTTGCTTCTGCCTTTTAGCTATTGTGAATAATGCTGCTGTGAACATGGGTGTACAGATATCTGTTTGAGTCACTGCTTTCCCTTCTTTTGGGTATATACCCGTAAGTGGAATTGCTGGATCAAATGGTAAGTCTGTGTTTAATTTTTTGATGCATTGCCCTACCTTTCCCACAGCAGCTGCACCATTTTACATCCCACTTGCAATGCACAAGTGTTCCAGTTTCTCTACATCTTCACCAATACTTGTTGTTTTCTGTTTTTCTGATAATATCTATCCAAATGGATGTGAAGTGTCAAATCTTGGTTTTTAGACCATCTGCTGCTTGAGAGACTTAGGAAGAAGGTTATTCTTAATTCAGTATGGATTCTGTTGAATGGGAGAAGACGGTGCTGAGTATGGAATGGGGGAGGTGGAGGTAGAGCCTGCCTCCTCCTCTGATATTTTTGAAGCTGGGCTTAGGCTTAGAAAGAAAGGAGAAAATTATGTACTCCCTCACTTTCCTACCCACCTAAGTTCCTAAGTAGGAGACTATCTTAGGAACAGACTAACCCTAGAGACAGAGCATTAGCATAGCTCTTGGAGCAGGATTAGATTTAAATTTTGGCAAAACATGGACGTTTTTTAGCCTGGGGAAGAGAAGACCAAGTAGGAAGGAGGGGAAGGGAAGATTACTGTAAATGGGTATTTAAAGGGATTTATATGGAAGGAGGCCCACCTACCCTGGGCCATGGCCTTGCTTGTTTGCCTGACATTCAAACCCTTCTGAGACTAAGTGCCCAAAAGGAATTTTCAGTGAGACTTCAGATGTTTGAATTAGTGATTCAATATATGTAGACTTTACATGTTATGTTACCTGATAAACTTGTACATCATATAAAAAATACTTAGTTATTGGGAATTCCCTGGCAGTCCAGTGCTTAGGACTCGGCACTTTCACTGCCGTGGCCCAGGTTCAGTCCCTGGTCGGGGAACTAAGATTCCGTAAGCTGCGTGGAGCGGCCAAAACAAAACAAAACAACTTATTTTTTTTCCCTAATAAATAGTTCATATGCCGAAATCTGTTTGCAGTTTGACCTAGATAGGGAATTTATACTGGTTGACACTCCCTTCATAATATTATTAGTATGAAATAGAAACGTATTCACAAAAGTGGCAACTTTTGGTACAGTTTGACATTTTAATGGGCAAGTAGTATCTTACTAAGTTTAGGGTTCACCTAATCCATGATGGCAGGGCAGACTTTTAGCTTCCATGGTTTTTTTTTGGCTTCTTTTTGGGAGGTAGCTGTTTTTTGTTTCTCTTCAATATCTGGGCTCATGAAAAACTGGCTTTTTAATAAAGGTTCTGGATGTCGTTTTTGAAATAATCGCATAAAACAGAAAATGGCCAGGTGTTCCCTCTGTTTTGCAAGATATTATTGTTTATGCCAGAAAATCTGATTGTAAAATTTAAGGATGTGGCTTTGATTTTTAAAACAAAACAATAACATTTCTCTACATTTCTGGTATTTTGTTTTTTATTTAGGATTTATCAAAATACTGATTGCTTTGTTACTTCTCTAAGGAAAATGTATTTTAAATCCCCCAGAAGGTAAACTATTACTTAACTCACTTTCTTGAAAATAATAACCCCCTGAACGGACGCCTTTCTTCTAGGGTTAGAAATGCTGTTTTGGAAGAGCCATAGACATTTAGGAAGGGATTATACAATTACTTTTTGATTGTGTGTACTAATGAACAATTCCACAATTCAAATGACAATAAATAAAAACTGTTGTTTGGCAGGAAGAAAATTTTGGCAGCATGGTTACCTTCCTCAGTCTGCTTTACAAAAGTTAACGTGAAAATCTGTTGACATGATCTGAATGGTGGTTTGTAGATAGTGGAGGAAACAAGTGTGTGGCAAGATGCGGACTGGCAACGTGGACGGGTTTGGAATTAAGTCCGCATGGGCAGTTCACGTGTGGGTAGTTCAGGAGGAGTTGCGTATACATTTTTGACACTAGAGAACAAAGATCTTTAATGTAAATTAGAAAGATGCTTGACTTTAATCCATTATCTATAGGTTATCTTGATCTATAGGGATCTTTCTTGAAAGGAAAAGAAAATATTGTGGTTAATTCTATTTCTCGTGTTCATATCCTCTTTTCTTCTTTAACAAAAAGATACTGGAGACTGAAGGGATGGCCATTCACTCTCAACCCACCACCCTGGAAGCATTTGTTCAAGGACTGATTGTTAGGTTCTTTCTCACCTTATATGGAGAGAGCAGGTTCATTGACCTGAATAACATACTAGGAGAGTTTCCAAGTTGTAATTTCTATTCTGCTAGAGATTTACAGTGTGACCTTGGACAAGTCACTTCTTTCATTTTTCTCATAAGAAGAGGAAGATTCTAACAACTTGTTAGGATTCCTGGGCTAATATGCAGTTTGAGTGGGGCTGATAAATTTGTCTTCATCAGTGGAACTGAGTTTACAAGTAGAAATCACAAAACAGAAGTAAAGATGAAGTTGGACCTCTATAGGTATAGTTTTAACTGTCCTGGTATTAAGGCTATAATTTTCTGTTATGAGGATGTGTTTCTGTCTTTCAAAATTACCAACATGGAAACTACCTATCCTCAAATAATTCTGAGATGGGTTTAGTTAGATTATTCTAGATATTTTTAAAAATAAATTGATTTATTATTTATTTTTGGCTGCATTGGGTCTTCGCTGATGCGCGCGGCTCCTCTCCACTTGTGGTGAGCAGGGGCCCCTCCCCATTGTGGTGCGCTGGCCTCTCATTGCGGTGGTTTCTCCCGCTGCGGGGCACGGGCTCTAGGTGCTCGGGCTTCAGTAGTTGTGCCTCGCCGGCTCCAGAGCGCAGGCCCAGCAGCCGTGACGCACAGGCCCAGCTGCTCTGCGGCATGTGGGATCTTCCCGAACCAGGGCTCGAACCCATGTCCCCTGCATTGGCAGGCGGATTCTTAACCACTGTACCACAAGGGAAGCCCAAATTATTTTAGATTAAAACATGCTGATGATGTTGGGTTCTGCTTCGTTTTAGATCAGGCCTAAATTTTTTTTGTTTTGTTTTTTTAAATCAAATATATAATTTGTCTTTTACAAGTTTATGAATTTAAATTGGCTGTTTGGCTAAGGTATTAATATATAAATAGTCTTTCTTTTTAATTGTTCATTTCCGCTTTTAAAATGGGAATTGATGACATTTTTATCCTGAAAGTAGAGTCTTCTCTCTAGTTTAAATGAGCTAAATACAGCTCCTAAAATCATCATTGCAGTCACAATTTCGGTACAACAAAGTGATTTTGGAGCTCTAATGCTCTAATTTCAAGCAACAAAGAAATCTGACTAGCTCCTTGAAGTTTGTCAGTTTTGTTTTGGAGGAGGCTTTAGTTTTTAAAAACATCTAGATTGAGGGCTTCCCTGGTGGCGCAGTGGTTGAGAGTCCGCCTGCCGATGCAGGGGACACGGGTTCGTGCCCCGGTCCGGGAAGATCCCACATGCCGCGGAGCAGCTGGGCCCGTGAGCCATGGCCGCTGAGCCTGAGCGTCCGGAGCCTGTGCTCCGCAACGGGAGAGGCCACAACAGTGAGAGGCCCGCGTACCGCAAAAAAATAAAATAAAATAAAAAATAAAAATAAAAAAATCTAGATTGAGAAGAAGATGCACCTGAGCAGTTAGTGTTTCTTTTTATTCTGCTATACAAAAATGCTCCAAAATGTCATTATACTATGAGTTTTCCTCAACAGTCCTCATTATGCTTCTAGAATTTTCTAAGATATCTCTATCTGCTGAGCGTGATCAAAGACTTGTTTACCAAAGGTCCTTTTTCCTGTTTCCTTTTCCTCCTGTCTCTATCATAATATGCCTCACCTACCACATTCTGATTGGTATAACCAAGCAGGAGTGAGTAATTTATAGAATTGCCTTAATGGTGTGGCCAACAAAGCCTCTTGATAGAAGGTCTCCTCCTCCCTGTGAGTAAAACACTGTAAAGGACTAGAAATGTTCTTCGGGCGAGAGAAGACAGGGAGGAGAGAGAGGGAGGGAGAGACTGATTGTGTGTTCATGAGATACTGAGGGCTGAGAGTGGTGTGTTAACTATGTTCTTCACTTACTGTTTTAATAGGATGTCCTGTGCTTTATCTTTTTCTATATAGTTATTTAGATATGAAGATTCTAGAGTATGAAATAGTATCTCTCTCCTGGGAATAGAGATGTGCTCAAAAGACGTAAATGGAAATTATCTTATACCACTCCTAGCCATTCTTAAAAATAGGAGGGACCCTAGGAATAGAAAACATGAATATATGATGTATTCTATGATTACATTCCAGTGAATGTAAAAGTAGGATTCTTTGTTCATTAACTGATGTTCAAGAATTGGATGCCCCAGTTTCATAACCATTTTTATCATCTTATATCTTCATAGTTATTAAACATACTAGTCCTTATAAAGGAAATTTTGCATGTTTTGAGATTTGGAAATAGGAGAATTGCTAAATTTAAAGAAATATGGTTGTTTACTTTTGTATGGCCATTTTATTATTGCAAATATAAATTATAACTGAAGATTTTTGAACTTATTTTGATTTAGAAGACAAAATTAAAGTCTTTACTGGAATCTAAGTATTTTTAAAGATGTCTTTAAGAGGGTTTGTATCTTTCTGATTTTTCCAGAGTACTTGGTATAAATGAATGGCAGAATACAGGGTTCCAGTATGATGTCATCAGCTGCTTGAATTTGCTGGACCGCTGTGATCAGCCCCTGACTTTGTTAAAAGATATCAGAAGTGTCTTGGAGCCAACTAGAGGCAGGGGCATCCTTGCTCTGGTCTTACCTTTTCATCCCTATGTGGAAAACGGTAAGTGTGGTCACCCACTTACCAGCCTGTTATCCAGAACTGGTGCTTATTGGTATTTGTGATTCTGTGCTGTGCACAATTAAACATGGACTGGTATTTCTCAGAATAGCCTGGAATTTAACAGAGTACAGTTAACCCATGTAAAATACCACCTTGGTTAATGTTCGTCTTAATGTGGATTTTATAGAACTCTAGTACTCCCTTTGCAGTGGTAAGAATTAATACTCAGATGGATCTGCCTGCTCAAGATTGAAAGCCTAAAATGCTTTTAAATGGAGCCTTAACCACTAATTTATTAGCTTATGAGCTGAGTCAAGCAATAAATGATGCCTTTTAATCTACCTGAATATACCTGCCAAATGTTACAGCTGTTTCATATTTTACATCTCTTGTCCCAGACTCTTATTATAATGATAAATGCTGTTGTTATCCATTTTTTCCTTTTGAAGACCATTTGTGTCCCAGCATGTATCATTTCTTTGACGTTTGGTTTTTTGATTGCATGGTCTTGCTCTTCAGCAACACTGAATGAAGAATATCTCAGAAGAAATGGTTTGATTTCATATTGCTTCACATTTACTTTTGGCCAGAGACATTCATTCATACTTGGTTTTCGCTTATGTGGTTTGCATTTTAGATCATGTCGAAAGTTATGACTTTAAACCTCTTTTGAATTTTCATGTTATTGTACAGTAATGTAAAAATTATTTATTATATAAGTAATACATGTTAATATTTTAAAGTCTTTTTCTCTTTCACTGCCTTGTTCAGCTTTGGGTTCAAAAACTGTAAGAGCTTGTAGACATTTTTAAGAAATCCATTAGTATTTCGTAAGCATCGTAATTATCAAATACCTGTGAAAATCTGTGTCTTAAGGAATAACACTGAAGTTTGCTTATAACTGTGGATTTGTGTTGCCATTCACTTGCTCCTTCTTTTCTTCTTATTTTTTCTCCCTCAGGTCTTAGTCCCTTCTGATATCATGCTTGTCTTAACATTTGCCAAATGGTTTTAGGTTTGTGTTGATGGTGGGGAAAATGGAGAATTCTTCAGACATAGGAGGGTGGGAAGGAGAATAGATAGAATAGATGTCTCCTCCCCCATCTAACTTCTCCATTCCTGTGTTGAATCCTTTTGTCATGGTAAAGAAAAAGACTGCTTTAATATGTGAGTGCCCATATAGCGCATATACGTGTTGTATAGGGGAAAACCTGGTAAATGTTGTCCTTGATAATTTAGCAGCCTAACCTTGTTTCAGTGCTGTTCCCTGTGTAACTAAACCTCGGCTCCATCTCACTGCATTGCAGTCACTAGTCATCAGGTTGTAAGGTCCAGGCTTCCTGTGTCCTGTTGCGCAACCACACGATGGAACTTTAATGCTACTTCCTGACATAGCAGGAGGTGGAAGAGCAAGGGAAAAACATCAATCTAACCATGAATTGTATTTCCTTGTTTTTTTTTTTTTTTTTTTTTTTTTTTTTTGGTTTGGGGGCCCCTCCCTGTTGTGGCCTCTCCCATTGGCGGAGCACAGGCTCCGGACGCGCAGGCTCAGCGGCCATGGCTCACGGGCCCAACCGCTCCGCGGCATGTGGGATCTTCCCGGACCGGGGTACGAACCCGTGTCCCCTGCATCGGCAGGCGGACTCTCAACCACTGCGCCACCAGGGAAGCCCTCCTTGTGTTTCTGACACTAAACATTGAAAAGAAGTTAAACTGGACAAGAGGGCAGTCTCTAGTAAGGCCTGAAAACAAGCTCCTTGATTGTGGTTGCACAGTTGCCTGTTGAATCCAAGGAGTCTGGTGTGTGATACACAGCAAAGTGAGCAGTGGAGCCTTGTTGCTGTGGGTGACCTTTAGTGACCTATAAGTTTTGTAGACCGCTTGTGGCACTCTATTATTGCTTCCTTTCTCTAAGTCACTAATTAGATCCTGATGATTTCCATGTGACACTGTGTGAAGACCCAGGAGGTGCAAAGTGATCTTGCTGTGAGTTCATGTATATGGGGCTGGTTTAAGGATATGTGAGTGTACTTTTCACACTTGGCTCAATTTATTTTTTAACAAAAGCAGTTGTAGATGAAATGATTACTTGTGTACTTTTTTTGATTTGTCTTGAAGTTGAACCGCAGCAATTTTGTTGCTTAGGTTAATTTAGGGAAAAAAATGCAAAATGTATCTTTGTAATTTCAGTTTGTTTGGTTTACTGACCCAATTCTGGTTGGGGGTCATTAAACCTAGTGAGAACTGTTTTAAGCATCATAAAGGGGCAAAGTATGTAATCAAGAAAAGGAGACTTATTTTGCAAAAATGAAAATTTAGTTATGTTTAATTTTTCAAAATTGTAATTTTTATGAAAAGGTAATTCATGGTAAAAAAGAGTTCAAGCAGCTTGCAAGAGAGTATGAAATGAGGTTTCTTATCCCCTCTTGTTCAGGTTTCTTGAATAGTTTTCTAAAGATAGTCTATGCAAATATGTGTGAACATGAAAAAATTGATTCTATAATTAAAGCTCATTATAAATAGTTTCATTGCCCTTTTCCTCTTAAGTATGTCTAGGAAATTATTCCTTACTAGTGCGTAAGTATCTACATCCTTGTCTATGTGTAAGCAGTGGTGTGCTGGAGCTGGTTTTACTGGCTCAGGAGAGCTGATTGTTATCTTGGCAGGAATTTAGTGAAGGCGTTGTTAAACTCCATTATTGAAATTGACCTCAATGGGAGTACTTACACCATGGAAATTGGCAAACTCTACAAATAGTCTCTCCCTTCTCCTACCTGATTGGTAAACCTTTACCAGCACACTGCTGGGCATTTGGTAACTTTACTAGAGGAGGCCTCTGTTGAGTTATTACTTTTAGATACCAGCAGTTTGCTTTATAAATATTTACAAGTGAAATGAACATTCTTAGGCAAGTCTTTTGCACACGTCTAAGTAGGTATCAGGATGTTTTCTGCTTCAAGAAACAGAAGGAGCAACTAAAAGTAGCTTTTAAAAATTAAGAGTTTATTTTAGAAAAGTGATTTCAAGGTTGGTTAATTCAGTGATGAAAGTGTCCACTGAAGTTCAGAACTTGCTTTCATTTCTTCATCTTCAGTGTGTTGACATTCCCCTCGCAATTACAAAATGGCTGATGCAGCGCCAAGCATCATGTGTAGGCATGACAGAGTCTTGGAAAGAAAGAGGCATTTTCTCCCATACTTTTTTTTTTTTTTCTAAAGTGATGGAAACCTTTTCCAGAAATCTCCCTGGCACATCACACTTTTTCCCATCGGTAAGGATGGGGGCACATGCCCTGACCAACCAGCAACTGGCAGGCAGGTTAGGACAATTGTGATGCAGGTCTGGGGAGCGAGTCTGCCCTGAGCATATTTACACTGTGAGACTGAGCTTGCAGTGAAAGTGGAAGGGATACTCTTATGCCACAGAATATCTTTATCATTTAAAAAGTGTTTATGAGTGATGCTGGAGATAAATGAGCAAAAAACATACAAATATCCTTGTCCTCATGGAGCTTATGTTCTAATGAGGAAGACAGACCGTAAACAAATGGCATGTTGTTGGTGATAAATGTTATGGAGAAAAATAAACAATAAAAGCAAAACAGGGGCTTCTTGGAATTGGGGGTTGGGTTTGGGCGCTATAATTTTAAAGAGTGTGCTCAGGGAAGGGCCTCTCTTAGAGGGTGATGAAGGGAAAAGGCTGAAGGAAGTAAGGTTTATGGTTATCTGGATGATACATTTCTAGGAGTGGAACTGCTTGTTAAAGAGTGAGTTTTCCAAACAGCTACACTGTGATCCTAACACCATTTATTGAGTAACCATCTTTTCCCCAATGCTTTGAAATGCCACCTAAATCATAGACTAAAGTCCTATAATGTGTTTGGTTCTGTTCTCTTAAGGTTTATCCTTCTATATGTGTGCCAATACCAAAATACTTTAATTACTGTAACTTTATCATACTTGTAAGTATCATAGCACTAGTCTTCCTTAATCAGTTTCTCTTAGATTTTTCTTGGCTTATTTATTTAACAGATCAACTTTAGCACCAACTTGCCTAGTTCCCCTATATTTATCTGTTAATTTAGGGAGTATTGAGTCTTCTTAGCTAATATAGGATGTCTTTCAATTTATTCAGTTATGTTCATTAGTAACAAAATTTTCTTCATAAATGTCCTGCACAAGTTTTGTTAGATTTATTCTAATGGTGTGTGTGTGAGATATTATAAATAGGAATTTTTCTTCCTTCATGGTTAAAAAAATAATTTCCCAGCTTTATATAATTGGCAAACATTTTTTATATTTAAGGTGTTCAACATGATGATTTAGTATACAGTATACATTGTGAAATGATTGCTGCAATCAAGTTAATTAGCACATCCATTACCTCACATAGTTACCTTGTGTGTGTGTGTGTGTGTGTGTGTGTGTGTGTGTGTGTGATGAGAACACTTAAGATCTATTCTTTTAGCAAATTTAAAGTATACAGTTCAGTATTATTAACGGTAGTCACCAGGCGGTACATTAGATCCCCAGAGCTTTTTCATCTTATAACTGAAAGTTTGTATCCTCTGACCAACATCTTATTTCCCCCATCCCCCAGCTCCCTCTGGTTCTGCAAGTTTGACCTGTTTCAATTCCACATATAAGTGTGATCATATAGTATTTGTTCTTCTGTGTCTAGTTTATTTCAGTTAGCATAATGTCCTACAAGTTCATCCATGTTGTCTCAGATGGCTCTCCCATCATATTTTAGAGTGGATATTATGCATACACAGACAAGCAGTTGTTTTGTGTGTGTGTGTGTACCAGTTTTGTAACCATTTACCTTATTGGATTATTTTAGTGTGTCCAATAGTTTTCAGCATTGATTCTCTTGGGGTTTTTTAATACAGTTATAGCATCTGCAGGTGGTTTTAATACTTCCTTCTCATTTTTAGACTTTTTTTTTTTGGTGCAAGTGAATTTGTAGTTATTTCCAGAAAATGTTAAAGAAAAAAATGGTGGAAATTTTTGCTTTGTTTTTTACCTTAATGAAAAAATACTTTAAATATGATTCTGTCTTTTGGCTTGAGATTGCTGTTTGGCTTGAGATACATATTTTTTTAAAATCCTATTTTATTAAGAGCTTAAAAAAAATCAGGAATCAATGTTGAATTTGCCACCTGTGTTTTCAACATCTATAGAGATAGGGTTTTTTCTCCATTGGCTTATTAAATTAATAGTACTTTTCTAATACATATCTACTCTTGCATCTCTGGGCTTAGGCAGAATAGTCTTGTATGCACCACTAGATTGTATTTACAAAAACTCTGAATAAAAATATTAGCATTAATATTATTGAAAAATGATAGTTGGTCTGATCTGATCTTTTATTTGGAGGATGTTATCTTTGTCATGTTTTGGTATCAATGTTCTGCTGGTTTTGAAATTAGGAATTAGAAAATAATTTCTAAGTTCTTTCTAATGTTCTGGAACAGTTTAAATAGCATTATGGTTATCTGCTTTTGGCAATTTGGTAAAATTCTCCTGTGAAACCAGCTAAGCCTGTGGGTTTTGAGAGGTAGCCATTGGCAACTTTCTCACTTTCTTTCAGGGTCATTGTTCAGATTAAATTAGACATGTTAAGTCTTGAAGTTCCCATCAGTCTAAATAGAAATAAGCTAGACTCTGGCCGGACTGCTTTGTTGAAAGAGCGTGGGGTTTGAGGGCTGACCTGTTTTGAAATAGGAGTCAGCCCTTATTACCTGAGCCTCTCATTAAGCTTAGTGTTTCATCTGTAAAAATGGGGCTAATACCTACCTTGAGGTTTGTTGTGAAGATTAAATAACGTAATTTAAAGGATAGTGCCCAACCTTGTCTATCTCAGTATTGATATTTGATACATGTTAGATTTTTTCATTCCATCCTATTCCATTACTTTGCTTTTATTTGTAGCTTCATTGATCAGATTTGTTCACAGTTCTTCACTTTGAAGTATTTGTCAATGTTTTTGCATTTTAACTTGGTCTCAGAATCTGTACCTTTTCCATCGGTTTATGTGACTTGACTCCACAGACACTTAACTATATGCCTATTAGCCCAGGGCTTCAGACTCTCTCAGGTCTTATATAGTAGAGAGAAAGAAATGACATATTCTGAAAATCTCGTTTACACCTTTTGGTATGTGGGTTTAAGTGCTCTTGTCTAGAGGGTAGGGTGTATAGACACTAGAACCATGTCTGTCCATTTTCGTCTTCAGGTTGTTTTAATATTATTTTCTTTGCATTGTCTTGGGAAATATAAATCTAAAGAGAAAGCTATAGCTTAATCCTTTCCAGTGAAAATTCTGGATACTCAGATAGCAGGAAAATTAATGTTAGGAATTCAGTGAACAGTCCTTATGAAGAGGGGTGAGGATCAATGGCTAGAGAGTGAAGTGTGCTTCATATCTTAGTTGAAATGCTGAAAAAATATTTCTCTATAGAAACATCGTTCAGTTGCATTCATATAAAGGCATTTAAGAACCTACTATGTACCAGGCAGTGCTAGGCAGTAGAAATAAAAAGAAATGAGACATGTGCTTCTAGTTTTAAAATACTTACAGAATAGTTCAGAAGATGTAAACAGACAATGGCAGGATAGTCTGATAAGAAACATGACAAAGTGCTATCGGTTTAGAGAAGGAAAGATCCATTAACTGCTAGGGAAGTTTTCATGTAGGTGACATTTGACCTGTTTGTATCTGTGGAGCATTTTACCAGGCAGAGGGAATGGCATGTGCAAAAGCATGAAGATGTGAACAAGGTGGGGTTCACAGGCGAGGACAAGTTCAGCGAGACCCAAGGATAGCATGCAAAAGAGGCCTTTGGCTGCATAATAGTATAGCACTCAGTAAATATTGTTGGCTGCATGGATGGATAAAAGAATGAATATTATATATACATCAGGCGCTTATATATGACCTCAGGGAATATAACTACTTGGAAAAGTGTATTCCAAATTATAGCTTAAAAATCTTTGAAACACAGTCTTTGGTTGTATTGGCAAAGATTTAATCTGAATCAAATATGAATTTGTCTTAGGGATTTTGTTTCCTTGTTAGTTACACAAAGAACAGTATATTTTCAGCCCTGAAAGTACCAAGTAATGATTCTCAGAAATGAAAAGGAAATGATCGAATCCGACACTTCTTCTATTCACCTAGATGGTGTTAGTGGTTTACCTTTTTTGCCATCTGGTTTGGAAGTTCATTTATTTCAGCCAGGCCAGTGGTCTCAAAGTGGAGGGAGTACACAAGACAATTTATTTTGGGATATAGGAAGAAAATATTAACATTTTTATTTATATTACTTTTAATGCCCGTTGTTTAATTTCTGTTTTTGTGTATACACATATACACACATAAGTGTATATGCACATACACTATATAAATCACACACATGCACTCACACGTATATACATCCTACACACAAATAAAATGAGGTTATGTGCTCCCCTCTCTCCCCTTTCCATTTTTCCTGGCACATGTGATTAGAAAGGTTAGAGATTACTGATTTAAACCATTAGTACAAAATGCTTTCAAGGGATCTTAAAATATTCTAAAATTTGATCTGGGTTTTAAAAATAAGAATACATCTCATTTTATACCAGCTTAAGAGAAGCACTTTAATGAAATAAACATAATAGGTTGTAATTCATGTTTAGTAATGAACATATACTTGTAGGTACTTTAAATAGATTTTTTTTTTTACACAGAAGTAACTTTCAGGGAACAATTCGTAACATGTTTTCTTTTTTTTTTGGAAATTTTATTTTTTATTTTTATTTTTTTAACATCTTTATTGGGGTATAATTGCTTTACAATGGTGTGTTAGTTTCTGCTTTATAACAGAGTGAGTCAGTTATACATATATATATGTTCCCATATCTCTTCCCTCTTTGTCTCCCTCCCTCCCACCCTCCCTATCCCACCCCTCCAGACAGCCACAAAGAACTGAGCCGGTTTTGCCCTAACACACCTCACCCTTCCCCCTCCCCATATCCTCAAGTCTGTTCTCCAGTAGGTCTCTGTCTTTATTCCTGTTTTACCCCTAGGTTCTTCATAACATTTTTTTTTCTTAAATTCCATATATATGTGTTAGCATACGGTATTTGTCCTTCTCTTTCTGACTTACTTCACTCTGTATGACAGACTCTAGATCTATCCACCTCATTACAAATAGCTCAATTTCGTTTCTTTTTATGGCTGAGTAATATTCCATTGTATATATGTGCCACATCTTCTTTATCCATTCATCCGACGACGGGCACTTAGGTTGTTTCCATCTCCGGGCTATTGTAAATAGAGCTGCAATGAACATTTTGGTACATGACTCTTTCTGAATTCTGGTTTCCTCAGGGTATATACCTAGTAGTGGGATTGCTGGGTCATATGGTAGTTCTATTTGTAGTTTTTTAAGGAACCTCCATACTGTTCTCCATAGTGGCTGAACCAATTCACATTCCCACCAGCAGTGCAAGAGTGTTCCCTTTTCTCCACACCCTCTCCAGCATTTATTGTTTCTAGATTTTTTGATGATGGCCATTCTGACTGGTGTGAGATGATATCTCATTGTAGTTTTGATTTGCATTTCTCTAATGATTAATGATGTTGAGCATTCTTTCATGTGTTTGTTGGCAGTCTGTATATCTTCTTTGGAGAAATGTCTATTTAGGTCTTCTGCCCATTTTTGGATTGGGTTGTTTATTTTTTTGTTATTGAGCTGCATGAGCTGCCTGTAAATTTTAGAGATTAATCCTTTGTCAGTTGATTCATTTGCAAATATTTTCTCCCATTCTGAGGGCTGTCTTTTGGTCTTGTTTATGGTTTCCTTTGCTGTGCAAAAGCTTTGAAGTTTCATTAGGTCCCATTTGTTTATTTTTGTTTTTATCTCCATTACTCTAGGAGATGGGTCAAGAAGGATCTTGCTGTGATTTATGTCATAGAGTGTTCTGCCTATGTTTTCCTCTCGTAACATGTTTTCTTAGTGAGATGGTAATGAGTGCCATAAACATCCTTGCTGTATACCCAGTCCCTTACCTAACATTTCCCTCCTAAGTTGGTTAAAAATCAACATTGCAATGGACAATACAAAACTATATACTTAGTATGATCCCAGCTATGTATAAAGTGTAGGTTTGTATAAGTGTGTATGTATGTGCACATATGTATATTTGTGTGTTTGTGTGTGTGTAATACAAAGACTTATTAAAAGAGAAAAAAAATCAGTATTGCAGTAAGGGCATATTGTCAGGAACAGTGCGTTGCCAAATCCTTCCCTGGTGCTGTTGTTTGGCACGAGACTGACATCTAGAGTCGGATGTGGCTTATTTGTTCTGAGGTTTTTTCTGGCTGAACCTTCTGCTTTGGATTTTCTGTATTTTAGTTATTGTATTCTTACTCTATATTCTATTCTGGTCTCACTTTTTGTTGGTAGCATGATGTAAGTTATTTTGCATACCCTGGTAGGAAAATGTGCACTATACCATTGCCCCATTGCAGTACCAGAGGAAATAATTTTTGTGACAAAATAGTTCTCAAGGTGATTTTTTCTAACTCAGATTTTGCCACTCTCCTTCCTCCCTCCATCCTCCTTCCCTGCCAACTTAGTCTAATTGGCCCATCACTTCTACACACCGTAAAGACAGTTCTTCCGTGCAAGACTGAGGCACACGGTGTGGCTTCAAATCTTCAGGGCAACAGTCATCATGTGGTGCACCTCATATGTTGAATGAAACAAATATAGGATATATGCTATAATTGAAAGTTTTTGAAGATGTTTGACTGCTTAGAATTCTCCTAGCGAATTAGGAAAGTATTTTTCAGTTGCATTTTGTTGGGTTTTAGTATTGTGATAATTACTCTTAGTAATAGTTTCCTTATACTCTGGCATTCTTCTTGTAGCCAGTTGACTTTTCCGTTTACTTTAAATTGTGTTTTAAAAAACCCTGATCAGTGTATGTCCATTGATACTTCCATAACTTCTGGAGTTGGATTTTCAGTGACTTAATTGAACATCAGAAGATTTCTATGGTCTTTCATAGTTAGAAAGTGCTCTTCTATTTTCATAAGTGTTGTCTTTCTCCTGCTGCAATAGTAAATAATAAGCCATATTTTAAGTTATGTAACCAATAACGCCACACTACAAGCAACATATAAACTACAGTGCCATCTTGCATTCTGGGCCCTAAATACCCTTCCAGTAACCTTAAAGGTCCAGTTACCATTTCCCCTTTATTTGGAGTAAGATATGGGAACTGAAGAATAATTTTCTTGTTCAGATGCCATTGTCAAAGCCCTGGCTTAGAGCTTTAAAATTCCTACTTCCAGGCCTGTCTTCAGGCCATTTAACTTGGTCTCTTTGCTGAAAAAGATGCCCCAGCATCAATAAGAAAAGAGTATTAACAGGCATTTATAATTATTCAGAGTGACATCTTAGGTAATTAGGCCACTTCTTTATGTATTTGTATATACATTGAAGGATGAAGTGACTACGTAGATGATATTCTTCCCTGGATGAAAATCCTTTTCAGAAATCGGATTTTAAAAAACACACCTTGGGGCTTCCCTGGTGGCACAGTGGTCAAGAATCCGCCTGCCAATGCAGTGGACACGGGTTCGAGCCTTGGTCTGGGGAGATCCCACATGTCGCGGAGCAACTAAGCCTGTGCGCCGTAACTACTGAGCCTGCACTCTAGAGCCCACGAACCACAAATACTGAGCCTGCGTGCCGCAACTACTAAAGCCTGTGTGCCTAGAGCCCGTGCTCTGCAACAAGGGAAGCCACCCAATGAGAAGCCCGTGCATCGCCACGAAGAGTAGCCCCCGCTCGCGGCAGCTAGAGAAAGCCCACGCGCAGCAACAAAGACCCCACGCAGCCAAAAATAAATAAATAAATAAATAAATTAAAAACAAAACAAAGCAAAAAAACCCCCACACCTCATATCAGAATTCTGTTTCATTTGACCTCATGGCTGCTGTTTAAGAAGAAAATATCTTTCCTAGTATATAAGTTCATTATTTTGTATACATTTTAATTTAAATCTGAGCAGTTTGATCATGCATCATGGAAACCATCTGCTCTGCTGGCTCTAAAAAAATGTCTTGTTTGAAAAACCTGTTTATATAGGACTTTAAAGAAACACTATCAGAATGTATTGTAGTCAATATAGATGTATTCTTCTTATGACTACAACCCCAAAGACTGAAAAAAAACCCCTCATTTCTTATTTTTATTAGCTGTATCTTTTTTAATGTGAACAAATAAGTTTTCTATATAATTTGATCCACAAATGTTTGCAACATCTACTTAATGCTTACTACTGCATGCAAGATACAGTACAAAGTAGCTTTCAACCCACAAAAGCATCCTTGTCTGTACTGAAAACATTGCCTGTATCCAATGTGTTTCTGAAAGATTTCATGTCACTAAGATGCCAGCCTGGTGTCTATTGAATATTGCATCAGATGACCTTTGTCATGTATTTATCAAAGCAAGTTCTATATAAAAATGCATTTTGTGAAAATCCTCTTTCAGACATTTGTAAAGGAAAACTTGATTATCGATAGGTTGTTGGCAGCTTAGTTTTTTTTAGTTAAACATGCTTTATATCTTTTTTGATATTTTACACTTACAGATTGTTGGCTTGTTTCCATGTGTCTCTTCGTATATAGTTCTTGAGCAATTTCCTGAAAAATACGCCGAGCACTCTTTTTCTATAAATACAAATAAGAAAAAAATGTATCTCTCTCAGGACTAAAAGCAATGATTATTGCACATCATCTGAGCCTTTTCTTTCTTTATTGCCACCAGTCTCAGAAACTACCCCGCCCAACACATCTATACCTACAGTTAACTCTTGTATTTTGAGTATAGTAGGTAGAATTTATGATTGAGAACTATCAATTTACCACATATGTTACCACTTGAGATTATCATTTTTCTCAACAATAGGAAACAGTATCTGTGGTTGCAAGTTGTTTTTTGATGATGTTCTGAGTTTCTTAAATTATTTTGGATTTGAAGTAGTTACAACCACATCGAAAGATATTTTACAAGCATTGGTCTGTACCTTTTGTGAATCTTCTGTTTCTTTCTTTCTTAGAGTGTTAGATTTTGACTGTCAAGAAGAAAAGGAGAGTCTTATAAGACACTTTATGTACTCAAAACAGTTGTGGCAGAGATCTCATACCATAATAAGGTTAAACTAGCTTAATATAACTTAATATTTAAATGGTAATGCAGTAAGAGTTAATAATTTTCATGTCATTTCTGAGATGCCTTATTAATAAAATAGCTCAAACTGATTGTAGGATTTATAGTAATCCTAACAGAACATATACACACCCCCTCTTGTAGCATGTGAATAACCAGAAGATAGTCTTTCTCAAAATCTTTAGGCCTTTTAAAGATATTTAAAGGCAGTTTCTAATCTCTTTTAACTTTCTTTTTGCTCTTAAAGATTGTTCTTAGCCCTTTCATACCTCCCCCAACCAGCGGAAAGTAGCATGTGTATGATGGTTATAAAGAAGGGTCTATTATTCCCATATTACTGGGTTTTAAAAAGAAAACCCTGTAAATTGTGTACTCTGGTTAATAATTTCAGTGATGAAAATTTTTGCTTTCTTCTACAGACCTCTTCTGCAGGTGGTATTTCCTGCAAATGCAAAGGAAGATATTAATTAGATGAGCTATTTCTGAGGCTCCCAACATGTGGAGAGACGGAAATTATTTCCTTATGATAATATTCAAGGCCATAGGGACATCTAATGCAAGAAATTGACTTACTTTGGTGAGGACGATGAAGTACACGCATCCACCAGTAACGTAGATAGAGAGCAGTGATAAGAGGGCCGTCAGGAGACTCTGCAGTTCCTTGCTAAGAGCCTTCGTGTCTTTGTTAATTACAGATACAGAAAGAACCACAGTCACTATTGAAGCATATTATTGCAAATATATGTATAACGTATAATTGAAACTACATGTTAGAGGTGAAACATGAACTTATTCTATTTGGCTATTCATATAAAAATTTATTCAGGGTCTCTTGATTCAGAAAGTACTCAAGTATATGATATAGTTAAAGCCAGTTCATTAGTTCTTTAAATGTATTATGCCCAACCTGTTATTCATGTTTAAAACTGAAAATTTAAAAAAATTCAATTAATTACTTGTCATAATGCTAAGAACCACTTTTTATATAAAGTTTTGCTTAAAGTTAGATAAACATTAAGGGTTTGTTCAAGGGTGTTTAAAGTTTCTTTTAGTAGATATGATGTACAAGTGTCACCAAGAGTCTGTTTATGGAGTTAAGATACTTTCCCATGCGTCTTTATAACCTTGAACTGTTTGGTACACATAGCTGAACAGTGCAGTTCTCTAAGAACCTGAGAAGGCCGTACATTGAGATTTTAGTGCTCACTGCATGCTTAAAAGACAGGCATTGTTATATGTGCCCCTTATTTCTAATAAAGTTCTGGAAGTGGAATTATTGAATCCGTTTGCTCATTCTGAATTTCTCCCTCCTTGCAGGAAGTGTCCTGTGCCCTAGGTAGTGACGAAGTAACACACCATGTCTTCAAGTACCTGAGTATTTGAAATACAAAATCCATTTAGATTTATAATTGTTATCTGAATAACTTGTACTTTTCAACTAAATATCCCATAGATGCTTATCGTGTGAACTCAGTTTATACAACATACTTTTTTCTTGTGAAACTAACAAATCAACCATATCTGTAAAACTTAAAAAGTTTCAAGTGTGAAATTAGGAGCTCTGTAGAAAAGGAAATTGCCATGTCTATCTTAGTGGTACTTTCATTCCTGTTCCTCAAGAAGAATGTTTCTTCACATAAGCTTGTAGGTTTGAAACCTTCATCTCTTTACAAACCATTTTTCTTTTGTCTAATATTTTTTATAGAAGACAGATGCATGCAGTGAGATATACAGATCTCCAAAGCTGTTGTGTGTTTGTTTTAATACCTATAGCTAATATTTATTGAGCACTTGCTATGAACCAGGCACCATTAAAAGTGCTTTATGTGCATTAATGCATTTATAATTTACCTTACAGGTGAGAATAAACTAAGGTTAAATGACAGTGGGATATCAGAAGGCCATTAGAGCACCAAAGCAGGGGTTAAAATACAGGACCATCTGGGCTCCTCAAAGTCCTGTTTTAAAACCAAAAAGCTGGTTAATTTGAGTTTACGTTTTAATGATCTCAGTGCTCATCATACCAGAGTTTCTTTCTTTTTTTTTTTTTTTAAAGAAGATGTTGGGGGGTAGGAGTTTATTAATTAATTTTATTATTTATTTTTGCTGTGTTGGGTCTTCGTTTCTGTGCGAGGGTTTTCTCTAGTTTTGACAAGCAGGGGCCACTCTTCAACGCGGTGCGTGGGCCTCTCACTATCGCGGCCTCTCTTGTTGCGGAGCACAGGCTCCAGACGCGCAGGCTCAGTAGTTGTGGCTCACGGGCTTAGTTGCTCCGCGGCATGTGGGATCCTCCCAGACCAGGGCTCGAACCCGTGTCCCCTGCATTAGCAGGCAGATTCTCAACCACGGCGCCACCAGGGAAGCCCATACCAGAGTTTCTTTAAAGGCGAGAGGTCTGAAAAAAAGCACGGAGTTGCTGCCCTTCTTTTCCTTCCCCCAGAATCACGTGAAGCTTTTCCTCTGAAATTTCTTAATTTATAGAACTTAGCTAGGCTCCGTGTCCTCACTTGCGTGAGGAAATTGTCATGGATTTTAGTAAATCTCAAGAAGCCAGGGCCACACCGATCTTTTTTCTGTTCATTATCTATGCAGAAGGGGTAGGGTCGGGGATCCCCCAGTGGCTTCACCTAAGATTTGTGTTTATTCTCCATGATGCTTTTTTTTTCTGGGTCCAATTTATTGATCGCTTACGCTTCTCCAGTGTTTTGTTCTAGATGGTGCAATACCAGACTAGATACTGACAAGGCTGTCAGTTAATCATCACATTTCAATCAGTGTAACATACAAAAGGAGGACATAGTTGGTCAGCCTTTGCCAGTAAAGTCTGGACATGGAAAGAGAATATAGCACCCACATAGCCCTGACTCTGTGTCTGCGGAGGCTGGGAGATGGTGTCAGAGGAGTTCTTGAACCCAGACTTCATGTTAGCTTGTGTGCAGGTCACACTCTTCACTGGCTCGGGTACTAAGTTATCAAATTTACCTCATAATCTCTGCATATAAGTATTGTGATGCATTTCGGGGGCAGAGCAGAACGCAGTGTTCAGGAATAAAGACTTGACTAACCTCTTACCACCAGCACAGTGCCTCCTCCCGTCCGCTTAGCTCTCGGTTCCTTTGAACTGGGAAAGGCTATTCCACAGATGTAGATTGCACTGTCATTGAAAGCCAGCCTGTTTACAGTGAGGGAAACTTGGTTTTGTGCCAGATTCACAAGTGTGAATTTGTCTGTCTCATCTCTGCATCCATCCAAGCACAGGTTCTCGGGCTGGTGAGCGCCATAGCGAAACCACAGGCTTGTTGGTTGCTCTGCAGGGCACCCCGCTGTGGAGAAAGAATACCAGAGTTTCTTTAAAGGCGAGAGGTCTGAAAAAAAGCACGGAGTTGCTGCCCTTCTTTTCCTTCCCCCAGAATCACGTGAAGCTTTTCCTCTGAAATTTCTTAATTTATAGAACTTAGCTAGGCTCCGTGTCCTCACTTGCGTGAGGAAATTGTCATGGATTTTAGTAAATCTCAAGAAGCCAGGGCCACACCGATCTTTTTTCTGTTCATTATCTATGCAGAAGGGGTAGGGTCGGGGATCCCCCAGTGGCTTCACCTAAGATTTGTGTTTATTCTCCATGATGCTTTTTTTTTCTGGGTCCAATTTATTGATCGCTTACGCTTCTCCAGTGTTTTGTTCTAGATGGTGCAATACCAGACTAGATACTGACAAGGCTGTCAGTTAATCATCACATTTCAATCAGTGTAACATACAAAAGGAGGACATAGTTGGTCAGCCTTTGCCAGTAAAGTCTGGACATGGAAAGAGAATATAGCACCCACATAGCCCTGACTCTGTGTCTGCGGAGGCTGGGAGATGGTGTCAGAGGAGTTCTTGAACCCAGACTTCATGTTAGCTTGTGTGCAGGTCACACTCTTCACTGGCTCGGGTACTAAGTTATCAAATTTACCTCATAATCTCTGCATATAAGTATTGTGATGCATTTCGGGGGCAGAGCAGAACGCAGTGTTCAGGAATAAAGACTTGACTAACCTCTTACCACCAGCACAGTGCCTCCTCCCGTCCGCTTAGCTCTCGGTTCCTTTGAACTGGGAAAGGCTATTCCACAGATGTAGATTGCACTGTCATTGAAAGCCAGCCTGTTTACAGTGAGGGAAACTTGGTTTTGTGCCAGATTCACAAGTGTGAATTTGTCTGTCTCATCTCTGCATCCATCCAAGCACAGGTTCTCGGGCTGGTGAGCGCCATAGCGAAACCACAGGCTTGTTGGTTGCTCTGCAGGGCACCCCGCTGTGGAGAAAGAGCACTGCATGGTCACAGCCTTTTGAGTGTAGTCCACTTCAAGGGAAGGTGGTTGAACCACCGAGACGGTACAGTTGCCCACGGCACCTGCAGGAGGAAGCAGGTGAGGCTGTTTAGTGGGCCTCTCACCTCCCTTTGTGCTTCCGTTTTATTGACATTTTGGGGTGAAGAATCGTTGAAAGCCATTGCTTTCTTTTTCTTCCCTCACTCGCAGCACAGACAAGACTGTAAAAGTAGACACTGGTGCCAATATTTTATAATAACTATAAATGGGGTATAACCTTTAAAAATTGTGAGGTTGTACACCTGTAACTTACATAACATTGTACATCAAGTTTACTTCAATTAAAAAAATTTGAGACTTAAAAAAAAAAGTAGACACTGGTATTCCTCACTTTTCCTAACTCTCCGAGTTTCCTAACCTCAGCCTGCTGTTGTGCAGTGATGTCTGGTACTTGAGGGCAGCCCCAGAGAGGTCCTGGGAATCTGCATTATCATGAGCGGAGGTGACAGCAGATCCAGAGTCAGAAGTTCGGGGTCCACATGTACACTTGTGGTGTACGTACAAGCTCTCCTCTGACCTCCCTATGCAGATCACTTACTCTCTCAGGGCCCGTTTCCTCATCCGTACCCCCTGGCCTCACAGGAGTGTTGTATTCAATGTGGTAATAGGTATCAAAGCCCTTCATGCAAATGTCACGCCCACTGATTGAGCACATGGGCAGTAGGGATTTGGGGGGGGGGCCTTGTGGCAGTTGTGATTACTAGGAATTCATGACAATTTACAATTGTTCTTTTATGAGTCTAGTTGTCCCAGTGGGAAACATTATAAAAGGCAAGATGTACATCTGGGAAAATGTAGCCCTGGCTTAGCCTACAGTGTCTTTGATTACTGAGCAGAGGCCTAATGAGCTGGCTGTGCCACAGCCCAGCAAGTTGGATTTCTTCCTGGCACTTGTACATTGCTTTGTAGTCTCTTGTAGCTTTCATCTATTTGATGAGAGTGTAGCTCGTGGAGCACACACTTTAGTTCGGATCCTAGCTCTGCCAGTTCCTAGTTCTCTGGTCTGTTTCCTCATTGGCAAAATGGGGATAGTACTGTGCACCTCATGAGTTTAGCGGGAGGTTTAAGTGAGGCCATGTATGCATAAGGAGTATTTACTTACCTAAGTCTTAGTAAGTATTTAATAAAAGGTAGCTATTTCTGCTGCCACCATTATTCCATTAATGGGCAGTGTCATATGCCCATTTTAGAGATAATTGTGGACATCTCAGCAATGTGTTAGCAGGGCCGGGATTAGATATCCAGTCCAGTGTTCTCTCCACTACGTCCTGCTGCTTTCATGTCATAGAGGTTGGGTCCCTACTTTGGCCTTTTATCTAATCCCAGGCATGTGAAGCTGGAAAGCGGCTCAGGTGTTTATAAATGGGAAGACCTCCCCTCAGCCCTTTTGGGATCAAGGGGGAGGCTCTATGTGAAGCAGTATTGGTTGAGACAAATTGGAATTTTTGCATGTTTTTAGTCTGACTTTGTTATATGTTTCCATGTGGTTATTTGTCTGACTTTGTGCTTTGCTACTGTAAACGAAATTGAAAAGTAATCCAAGTGGTCTGATGGAAGTTTCAGACGAGCTTTTTGTCACCTAACATTTTTGTTATAGGTCCTGACCCAGAACAGAAGAATTAAAACTAGAATCATGGTATCTGTGATGCAGATCTGTTCTCACCCTGTTTTAATTTTAGTATTTGTACAATTGAAGATGAGCTGGGAGCTTTTTAGCAGCCTGATAAATGTAAACCAGATGAGAGGGTAAAGTCACGTGGAGAAGACCAGCCTTCCTACTTCTTCAGCCGAGGGACTTAGCTTCACTCCTAAGTCTGATAACTGTAAGCACAGGTCTCCTACCCAGACTCAGTCACCTTAGAAGTAAAGAAACGCTTTACGAGGTATAGTGATCATTATGTATGGAAACTTGAAATGGAAGTGGGCCTACCAAGCCACAAAGTTAACCAGCAGTGTCCCAGTGTCAGGTCCTCTGTCACATAGAGTTTTTAACAGGGAAGCTGCCTTTTAACATTTTTCTTGGAGAGCTAGTGCTCCAGGGTAAAATAAATATTTGCAGCTTTGGAGTTTCGTATCTCTGCTCATTTCTGACTACTGCCTGAGAAGGGAGAAAACCAGTTGCAGTGGTTTCCTGTGAGAGCGCAGACTGTGAGGACACTGCTGCCCCCTCCCCCACGCCGTGAAGCAACATCTTAGTGAAAAAAGGGAAGTTTGGATGATATGTCACACCGCAGCCCCACTCCTTGAAAAATTTCTCTTTAACAACTCCCACATTCTGTAGGATTTTTTTTTTAAATACAGTACCCTCTGAAAAGGTTGAAAGTTTATCTTCTTAGTGGAGGGGGAAAAAAAAGATTACTATTTTTGAAGACCAAGCTAGAAAATACATAGAAAATTAATTTTTTGACACTTTCTAAAAAAAGCCTTTTTGGAAAATTTCGAACATATGCAGAAGTAGTCGACCAGCACAGTAACTTCAGTGCCATCACCTGACTTCAGCCCAGTGTTGTTTCACCTCTTCTCCCTGCTTGCTCCTTCACTCCTGTGTTATTTTAGGGCAAATTCCAGATATTTTATCTGCACATCTTTCAAAATATATCTTTAAAAGATAAGAATTCTTCTTTAAAATAATACTAGTTAAAATATATTAAAAGTAATATATACGTATTAGGGGAAAAAAGACTATAACTGAAAGTAGAAGCAAAAAAATCACCCATAGTCCTTTCGTCGCCCCCACCAAAATCACTGCTAGCATTTTAATATATTTCTTGACAGATGAGAAAAAAATAATTTTAAGAGCTTTTGCTCCGTTTCCTACCCTATGACCCAAACTTTGTGGGCAAATCTGAGAGTATTAGATTTATTAGAACTATGGTGAGATTATAAGAACTGTGATGTAGGAAACTCTTGCATAGAGAAAAAAACAGGTGTTAGGCATCCATATATTATGAGATGACGATTCTTCAAGGAAGGAGCCATTGCAGTTGTTTTTTTAAATGACAAGTACTTTAATTTACAGAAATTCAGCTTTTCTGAAGCACTGTTCTTTAAAAATATTCTAGTATTGTTTAGTGCAGAGTGAGTTCACCTGTATGGGAACTGAATTGTTGATTACTAACATGTGATTTTATGAATATTTTCAACCCTTTGTTTGGTGAGGTGCTCTTCTCTAAAGCTGCATAAGAGCAAAGGAAATTTTCAGTGTTAATATGAAATTTTTTCTCAGCTATTCTTTTATTACCTGTTTCTCTGAGAAAAAAAAATTTATCACCTTAGACAATTTCCATAATGTTATATATACATTTAAAAATTAATCTGTAGGGGCTTAAAATATAAATATTTTATATTATAAAATATAATATAAAAATATAAATTAATCTGTAGGGGCTTAAAATAAAATGAATTAGGCGAAAAGTAGCAATTGATTTAAATAAAATGGAGGGAAAAATAAAAGAACCTTACCGACATGAAACAGAATCAGATTGAGTTCCAGACCGAGGATGATTTTGCCTCTGTTCACAGTCTCCATTTCTGTGTGTATGTGTGACGTGGTTGGTGGGATTGTGCATTTGAAGAGAGTTGGCTTTTTTTTTTTTTTTTTTTTTTTAAAAAAAGGAAAAACCAAAGAG
>NW_006775554.1:333546-342354 GCF_000442215.2 Lipotes vexillifer
TTTTTTTTTTTTTTTTTTTTTTTAAAGAAAGGAAGAACCAAAGAGAGGAACTCTTATTAAGGAACCATAATCGGGAACTTTTTGAAATTGTGTAAAGATCGTTTGTAATCCAGTTTCACCATTGAAAGTTGAGATTTTAGCCTAGAGCACATTTCTAAAGGTTCATATGTTCACATTTTTCTTGGATTTTACAAATCCTCGAAAGTGTTAGATGTTTTGAGTGAGATTTTGATTCACACGTGGTGCGTATTCTCAGGATGTATTGTTTGACGGATAATTCGTACTTTAAATTTCTAGAGCAGTTGAGTCGCTGGTCTTGGGGCGTCTAATTTGTGCTTAGTGCTGGGCCAGTAACTTCTGGAAATGGAGGAGAAGCAGAAGGAAGTGTCTTCACGTAGAGACAAGAGAAAAATTAGTGAACAGTACATCAGAGTGCAATGAAGAAATAAGTTGTGCACCATTAACTAGTTGTGACCCGGTTTGTGTGACCCCTTTTATTGTGCTGTGAAACAAATGTGTGGAATCTCTGTCATCCCCGGCCCCTTGGGGGCTTCATCAGTCAGCTTCTTTGTAAGCAACAGAAAATGACTTGGGCTGACTTAAGCAAAGGGTAATTTACTGAAAGGATTTGGGGTAGCTCAGCGAGTCACTGGAAGGACTGGAGAATCGTGTATGGGGGTCTACACACAAGACACATGCCCCAAAACATACTGTAAAACTGATCCAAAGAGCACACTGCCGCCGCCAAGCACTAGATGCTGTGGCTGGACCAAAGCCTGTCGGTAGTACCGCTCAACGCTGCCCAGCTGCTTGGTCTCACGCCACTGCTCCGCCTCCCCAGAGAAGGAGCCTCATGTTCCCACTTCTCTGGGTCACTAGCTCCTCCTTCCAGGTTTCAGGCGAGTGTTTCTGAGCTTAGGTCGTGTGCCAGTGCCTTAGCTGCAAGAAAGGCAGGGAAAGCTGCTTCCCCAGGCTTTGTCTTCCACCAGGAAGAGGGTGCTGGGCCACTGAAAAGAGTGGAAAATCTTCCCACTGTACTGTTTGTACTCTTGGCACCTGTTGATTATATTTTGTCATTTACGGAAAGTTATTCTCTGTCTGAATTTAGTAACACTTTTAGTATTATTGTGTTTTTTCCATCATCATAGCATCTAAAACCACCCCCAAATTTATATATACTATTGTGCGTGTGTGTGTGTGTGTGTGTGTGTGTGTGTGTGTGTGTTTGTGTGTCTGTAGTCAGTGCTTGGTATGTGTGTGAACTTGAAGACCTTTTTTCTAGCCCCCCAGTACCTGGGCATCTGATGCTCATGGGTTTGGAAATGACTAACATAACATAGACTTCAGTCGCTGTTCCAAGAAGTGCTGGATTGATTCATCCCTTCTAGTGTGTTAACCTCTGTCTGGTTCTGGAGCTTAACTTTTACGAAATTGTTCTGGAAAGTTAGAGAGTGGATTGACCTCCATTGAAAAACATACTGAATGATCTGTTTTTATAAATTAAAACCCTTCATTAGCCTATTTTTATTTTCAGCCTGATAAACCTCTCTAGTTAATATGTTGCATAATTTTACTACACTAGTGGCATTTTCTAGCATTTATCCAAAACCGTCTTTCAAATTTTACGTGTTACTCTCTGCTTCAATATTCCAGTGTTTAATCAGCAGTTTTCCAAACCTATTAACCATTACACACTAGTCAGTCTGAGGGAGGGTGATGTCCAAAACTGTCGGAGAAAATAGTAGTGTGTGGGCTTTGGGTCCAGTTAAACCAGGGATTACGTTTCTGCCCCAGCGTTCATTAACCTTGTAGGCTGGGGCATGTGCTTCAGTTCTCCTAAGTCTGTACTTCCTCTCTTTGTCCTACTGCTGGGTCACCTGGGAGATGATTCATCCAAGCACCCAGTGCTTGGCACATACCAAGTCCTTAGCAAATATTGTTCTTCCCCTCTTCCCTCTTTAAATAACTTGTTTGTTCAAGAATTTAACTTAATGTTTTCATTTGTTTTAGTAGGTGGCAAGTGGGATAAACCATCAGAAATTTTGGAAATCAAGGGACAGAATTGGGAAGAACAAGTGAATAGTCTGCCTGAAGTTTTCAGAAAAGCTGGTTTTGTTATCGAAGCTCTCACTAGACTGCCATACCTGTGTGAAGGTGACATGTATAATGACTACTACGTTCTGGATGACGCTGTCTTTGTTCTCAAACCAGTATAAACACGTGGAGGTTGGCATTTTCACAGTCCACCCCAAGAATGTATGCTCCGGAAGAGGGTCTGCGTTCTCAATTATGCGAAGGGAGGACCTTTGGGGACTGCCATTCTAAATATCATGTAGGAATTTTAAAAGCCAAAATACTAATTATTTCTTTGTAGTGTGTAAAAGGAATGTTTTTAAAAAACAAAAACCCAACTCTTTGAGGATTTTTATTAACTCTTTACTCAGTAATGCAGGTCACACTCCGATTATGGAAGATATTTTTTATACTTAATTGCAATAGGGACTCATTCCCAGGCAAAGCAATAGTCATGACTTCACATGGAACCAATAAATATGGATTGTTTTTAATAAAATGAAGACTGGCAATAAAGCTGTCCATCCAGTTGCAAATATTGGTTATAGGATATAGCCACTGATACTCTTTCATGTTTAGAAATTCTATCATTATTCAAGAAAATGTTTTTAATCATGCTAATAAACTTTTTTGGAGATGACCTTGGCATCATGTTTGAGTTAATATAAGGCTTCCCTAGCATCTGTCATTGCTTTGGCTTCAGGGGTTCCCGAATAGTAACAGTATGTGAAGGATGCAGTTGACTTGAATGTGCGGTGAAGGAAGGCTTGAGACGGGGGTGGGGTGCTTACCGCAAGGTGTGGTGAACACAGGCAACCCAGACGAACCCTTAGAACAACCTCATTCAGGTACAGTACCTCGAGGACCACCCTCACTCCCTAACTCATGTTGTTTTCGGAAGTGCGGAACACTGGATTCTGACTTTGTGGTAGCTCCTGTCCTACATTCAGAATTTTGTTTTTTCCGGACAGTCTCAGGTTCTCAGCATTGAAACATTCAGTTTGTCTTCTGACAAAAATGCAACCTAAAAATGTTTTAATTCAGCTTCTTAGTCTGTACTTGTATACATCTTTCCCAGAACTCGGCTCTTTCGAAATCCTTAACTGAGTTTATCGAAATCCTTAACTGAGTTTAGAGTTTACTAAGAGTGTGGTTTGAGGAAACCATGTCAGACTCATGCATTCTAGAATCAGCAAGTGCCTCCAACTATATATCCAGAAATGTTGCAATGAGGAACTCATTAGCAAGATCAATAACCATTATGGATGTTACAAAGAACAGAGCACTTAACCCAGGATCTAAAATCTCAGTAATAACAGATGCCAATTTGAGATCGTGGCTATTAATATGTTATTCTCACAACTTTATTTCTTTTGTCAGCCAGGTGTTTCATTAAATATTCTCATTCATATGCTCATAGAAGTTATCAGATCAGCACATTTACTGCAACACCTGGGTATAAAGGAGAATTAAATCCTTGAGAAGAATGACTTTATTATTCATTGAGAACAGCATTCCCACGTCCTCACACCAATATCTTCCAATGTTATTGTGTAGTCATAAGAGTTGGGTTATGTGATTTATGCAAAAGTGTTATTGGTGTGTTCTAATGCTTTTTTCCAGGAATTCAAATAAGTGAAGTGCAAATACTTAGCACCTTAGATTGTAAAAATAGAGGAAATTAGTAAACTTAATGTAGTTCTTGTATAGTTGAGTTTTGCTTCTTTATAAACTGTCATCATCAGGGGTTACTATTTAGACTGCCGAACAAGAGTGCAAGAGTGACGGATGTTCAAAGAGGCAGGCTGCTCCAAAGTGTTTCATAACCTTGAAATCCAGAATTAATTTGAGAGTCTATTTGAAAAACACACACCTCATTCTTTAGCCCCCAAATCAGAGAAAGCACATACATTAATTTATTTCAGAGGTAAAAATACTTTCTCAAAATCTGAGGTTCTCTGAAAGCCAGCTTCTCAAAAGTGCGTTTTTTTCTTTTGGTGAAAATTTAAACCAGCAAATCCGCTCACATTTCATGCCTGGTCTTGAAAGTCTTGATGGTGTGTCACCATTCCACTAGATGGCAGTGTTGCTTACTGAGTGTCAATGGCTGTTTTTTTTCCCTAAATGGAGTCATGTTTTTTCTTTTTTCTCCCCAAAATACAATAAACTGCCTTCTTGTCTACACCATTCCTGTGTAAGTGCTTCATATCAAGTTAAGGTTGTACTAGAGGAATTAAGAAGAGCTCTATTTGTGGTCAAAGCAAGCTAACCAGTTGACCTTAAAGGTCACAGAGAAAGGAAATGCAAGCTGCACCTGTGAGTCAAAGCTCTGCACCTGCAGTTGTAAAAGCCCCTTGAGTGTTTAGACTACTGATTTCAGGGAAGGGAAGGGAAGGGAAGAAGACACAATAGCCTTAGTCATTTCTCCCTTGTGCAGAGTTGTTAAGAGAGACAGTGTATTTTCTACCCTTCTCAATGTCGCATCAGTTTTTACACAGTTGACCTTTAACAGAAAAGAAGCTGGGCTGGGAAATAAAGTAAAACTTAGCCGTTTCAAGTCGTCTTTCTAAGTAAAGCTTTGTTTTCACTTAGTTCTGAGTATAGTATTTAAATAGACATAATGAAGCAAGATGCTTTCATCAATTGCTTCCCGCTGCTTGGTTTCTGATAAAAGTATTTCATGATCTTTTTTCTCTAAAAGCTACAGCACCTTCAACAGGGGCTTCTAGTGACTAAAGTGACCTACTATGTTTGTGCAGATGCCTAAGTACCCCCCAAATAAGCTTGTATCCAATGCACCCATGTTGCAGCTGGAAGCTGGTAGACTGAGCTAGGGTTGTCCAGGCTGAGTTGTGCTGCCTAGGAGTCCACTGAGCACAACACTGGGCTCTTAACTGACTTGAAACAACCAGGATGCTCACCAAGTAACAAATTATCAAAGATAGAAAATCATGAATTGGCAGAAGGAAGTTCACACTGTGTCCATGCTAAGATCTAAGTGAAAAAATGCACCCAGGATCATTAAGGAAATATTACCACAATATAAAATTCAACAGCCTGTCTTTTTTGCAAGTAGTGGATGATGAGACAATAGCTGGGCAACAGTGAACAGCACAAGAAAAACAATTTCATATCTACCGTAGCTATATAGGTGTTCATATGTTTTGCTGCTTACTTTTATCAATTCTAATACATTTGTATTGTCTGTCTTCTATGTAGGAGTTGATTCTAACTTCTTTTTAGTTGTCACTTGCTTTTTAAAATTTTATTTTAAAATGAACTTTTATTTTGGAATAATGTTAGATTTCAAGAAACCTTGCAAAGATAGTACAGAGAGTTCCTGTATACCCTTAAACCCCAACGTTATCTTGCATAGAAGCCATGTTATGTTTGTCTAAACTAAGAAATTAACATCTGTACACTACTATTAAGTAAGCTACTGACTATTGCAGTTTTGCCCATTTTTCCATTAATGACCTTTTCTCTGTTCTAGGAGCCAATTCAGCATACCACATCCCATTTAGTTGCTTACTTTTTAAATTGTTAGTGTTTACTGACACAGTACCATTATTTATCTTTTCCTTCCAATTTTTTATTGTAAAAATCACATGAAATTTACCACCTTAATCATCTTTAGGTGTTCAGTTCAGTGGTATTCCGTACATTCATATTGTGCAACCATCGCCACTATCCATTTTTACTCTTTTCATTCTGCAAAACTGAAACTCTGTACCCATTAAACACTAACTCCCCATTCCCTCTTCACCCCCAGCCCCTGGCAATCACTGTTCTACTTTCTATGAATTTGGCTATTCTAGGTAACTCATATAAGTAGAATCATGTACAATATTTGTCCTTTTGTGACTGGCTTATTTCACTTAGCACAGTGATCTCAAGGTTCATCCATATTGTAGCATGTGTCAGAATTTCTTCCCTTTTTTTTTTTGGCCGTGCTGCGCGGCATGTGGGATCTTAGTTCCCCGACCAGGGATCGAACCCACAGCGCCTGCAGTGGAAGCGTGAGTCTTAACTGCTGGACCACCAGGGAAGTCCTTCTTCCCTTTTTAAAGTTGAATAATATTCCATTGTTATGTATTTTGCTTATCCATTCATCTGTCAATGTACACCTGGGTTACTTCCACCTTTTTGTTATTGAGAATAATAACAAAATGCTGCTATGAACATGGGTGTACAAATAATCTGTTTGAGTCACTGTTTTCACTTCTTTCGGGTATATACCCAGAAGTGGAATTGCTGGATCAGATGGTAATTCTATGTTTAATTCTTTGAGGAATTGCCATATTGTTTTCCACAGTGGCTGCACCATTTTACATTCCCACCAACAGTGCACAAGGGTTCCAATTTCTCCATATCCTCCCTAACACTTGTAATTTTGTATTTGTCTTGATAGTAGCCATTCAGTGGATATGAGGTGGTATCTAGTGGTTTTGCGTTTCCTTGATGATTTGTTTTTACAGTACAATTTGTACAGCATTGGGTTTCATTTACTAGTGACTTGCACTTTATAGCTTGCTATCTATATTGAGATCAGTGAATTGGAATCAGTGTCCACTGATACCAAAGTACTTCTTTTTAGTTATGAAATTTCATACTTTTGGAAAATTAGGAGAATATTATTACATAACTAGAACTTAAGATTTCCCTCTGGATTTTAGAGTCAGTATGCTGTATTCACATGAATTAAATACTAGTGTATTTTTGATGCAAAGCCATTTAAAAATTACTTTCAGTAAGTGTAAAATGAAAAGTAAAGATCCTCTTTCTCCACCCCCAAATAAACGACCATGTGAAACTGGAATATCTTACTACAGACCTGCGTTTCTTAAATTCTGGAAAATGATTAAGAACAGGTAGAATGCCCAAATGCTGTTTTCTTATATCCTGTTCAGGAGTCAACACAGAATGTGGGTTTTAAATGCCTTTGAACCCTCAACACTTTTCAAATGGTAGACTTGTGGTGCTTGAGAATACATTAGTCCTTTTTATACTCAGCAGAACAAAATAGTTTTCCCTGTCCTTGATTTTGCCACCTTCTTTTTATTATTTATTATTTATAAGGTGGCTGTGACTGGTCATAAAGCCCTACTGGTTTTGGCATGTTCGTTATAGAAAAAGTAGAAAATACAGACAGGTGTAAAGAAGAAAATGCAAGTAGGTTTCACCTGTATCATAATCTTAGAGCGCCGCTATTAACATTTTGGTATATGCCCTTCTAGACTTTTTTCCATCCATATATGTACCCACACATACACATTTACAAATTAACATTAAAATTTTTGACAATAAAAAGATACTTTTATTCTTCCGAGATAAATCATGTGAAACTCATAGACACCTATTTTCTAAATCAAAAATTGACAAAGGATGGAAGACATTTTCTATCATTTAGTGCTCGAGAGCAAGATTCTTGTTTAAAGGATTAAACCAGGAGCCTGGGGATAAAAGGATGTTTTTGAGGGTGCTGATAAATATTATAACTATTTTTTACTTTTTATTTTTTTGTGTGCGGTACGCGGGGCTCACCGTGTTGTGGCCTCTCCCGTTGGGGAGCACAGGCTCAGCGGCCATGGCCCACGGGCCCAGCCGCTCCGCGGCACGTGGGATCTTCCCGGACCGGGTCACGAATCTGTGTCCCCTGCACTGGCAGGTGGACTTTCAACCACTGCGCCACCAGGGAAGCCCCTATAACTATTTTTAAAATAAATTTATTTATTTTATCATTTTTGCCTGCCTTGAGCCTCCGTTGCTGTGCGCGGGCTTTCTCTAGTTGCGGCAAGCGGGGTCTACTCTTTAGTCGCGGTGTGCGGGCTTCTCATGGCGGTGGCTTCTCTTGTTGCGGAGCACGGGCTCTAGGCACGCAGGCTTCAGCAGTTGTGGCTCTCCGGCTCTAGAGCGCAGGCTCAGTAGTTGTGGCGCGCGGGCTTAGTTGCTCCGCGGCATGTGGATCTTCCCCGATCAGGGATCGAACCTGTGTCCGCTGCATTGGCAGGCAGATTCTTAATCACTGCGCTACCAGAGAAGTCTCACAACTATTTATAAATAATATAAATATTACATTAAAACCATCAGATGAGCAACAGAACAGTACAGTTGGCCATTTCTGAAGAGAACGTCTAATTTTGCCACTGACAAAGTGATTTTGCATTACACATTTAAAAAAGTTATTAAAAAAAATTTCAGGCATTGAGATATATTTCATTAAATGTAAAGGATTGCAAGGAAATCTCTAGAGTTCACAATTACATTTTCATTAGAAAAGACAGTTATTCATAATTTCACCATGAAAACCTAACACTTCAATGTATTTCCTTTCTGTTTTAATACAAGTGCATATACATATATTACTTCATATTTGGCTTTTTTTGGATGTAAAATGATTTCCTTGTGTTTCTATTGTACAGTCTTTATTAATACCCATTTAAATAGCTGTATAACCCACGAAATTGATGTAGCATAGTTCACATAACCATTTCCTTAATGGTGAACTCAAAGTTGGATCTTTTCCTACCGCCCCCCACCCCTTCTTTCTGTATTTGTATGTAATGCTGCTGCAGTAAATATTTTGGTGCCCAAACTTTTTTACTTCTGAGGACTTTTTTCTCCTTTACATAAATCTGGCCACGTTTACTGACCTGTAGGGTCTGAGTATCTTTACGGTTCTTCCCCTTCCTCTCCTTCCTTTTCATCTTCTTTTTTTTTTTTTTTTTTTTTTTT
>NW_006775554.1:342469-346991 GCF_000442215.2 Lipotes vexillifer
TATGTGGGCCTCTCACTGTTGTGGCCTCTCCCGTTGCGGAGCACAGGCTCCGGACGCGCAGGCTCAGTAGCCATGGCTCACGGGCCCAGCCGCTCCGCGGCATGTGGGATCTTCCCAGACCGGGGCACGAACCCCGTGTCCCCTGCATCGGCAGGCGGACTCCCAACCACTGTGCCACCAGGGAAGCCCTCATCTTCTTTTAAAAACCTTTTTATTACAGAAAATTCCAAGCTCACGAAAAGGAAGAAAACAGATAATAATAACCCCTGCTCAGGCTGCAGCAAGTATCAACACATGACCAGTTTGTTTCACCCAGATTCCTGCCACTCCTTGGTCCCCGTTATTTCCACGTAAATCCCAGACATCGTATTTCAGGTTTGCAAATATGTATCTGCAAAAGATAAGGACTCTTTAAAAAGAGCCATACTGCAATTGTCACACCTGAAAAACCTAACCATTAAACATCCAGCGACTACATTGCTCCAGTTGTCCTATCATTTTTAAAATAGTTTGTTTGAATTCAGATCCAAATTAAGTCGCTACATTGTAATTGGTGGATGTGTTTGGAGAGCCCTTCAGCCTCTTTCCTCGCTGCGGTCTCGGAGAGGGGCGAGGGAGAGCGCGTTTTCGCCTGCGTCTTGCACGCTTCGGGATAGTGACCCCCGCTGCGCTCGGTGCCTGGGTTTCCACTCGGACCGCCGCCGCCGGGAGGTGGGCGCGGTTCCCACCGCCCGCGCGCTGGACTCAGAGCAGCCAAGCGGGACACCGCAGGTGAGGCGCGGGCGGCCGGGGAGGACCCCGCGGGGCCAGGCGCAGGGACGCGGGCGGGCGCAGCTCAGGCGCTGGGGTCGCTCGGGGGCCAGGAGCTCGCCGCGGGCCCGGTGCAGGAAAGGGGCACAAGGTGTGCGTGGGGCGGCGGGTGACAGACAAAGGAGAGGGGGGCAAATGGCGGATTCAGCGGCTTTAAGGGCTCGCGGTGGCGACGGCGTCATGGGAGGGGGTGGGGAGGAAATTTCCAAGAAAGGGATCCGAAGCCACTTAATAATAGTAAGTAGAAGAAGAAAATGATAATACCGGGAGCAACAACAATAGCATCAGTAATAATAATAGCTACTGTTCATCGAGTGTTTATAGGTCCCACGCTGGGCTCAGGTTTTTTAACATATTTTACATATAAGGAATGTTCTTTGCATAGTTTACATATTTTATCTCATGGCTGTTGCGAGCAAGACATGAGAGTATTCAGGAAGAGCATAGTACTGACTCTGCATTGCATAAATTGATGAACTTTAAAAATGTTTATACAGTCTTTCGGAGGGAGGTACTATTGGCATCCCCATGGGACAGAGGAGGAAATGCAAGCTCAGAGAGGTCAAGGAATTTGTTGAAGAGCACACAGCTAGTAATGGGTGGTTTAAATGAAAACGGGGGCTTCTATCCCTGAGGTGGCACCTCCCACCTGGAGTTTTAGGTTCAGGGTTACTGAGCAGAGGCTGGAGAGCAGAGCTAGTATGTGCTTGGAATCATTTAGCTCTGGGTTTGGGACCTGGCCCTGCCACCTACTAGCTGTGTGACCTAGGGCAGGTCACTGGACCTTTTAGAACCTGTTTCCTCGTCTGTGAAATAGAAATAACAGTAATATTTGCCTCAAAGATTCTGCAAGGACTAAGAGAGGCAATGTGCATAGAGGGGCACGTGCTTTGTTCTCTCTCATTCAACGGTTGCTACAATTATGATTACTAGGGAGTCCTGCCATTTGCTTGCTCTGTGACCTCTGCGTGTCCACTGAACTCATCTATGAGACCAAGTAAAGTAAACCTTCAGGGCTGGTGGATTGAGTAAATGAATGGGTCTGGCAGATGGAAGATGCCCAGTGAGACCAGCATCCTCCTGTCTCTTATCACAGAATCCCAAGCCTTCCATTTTGCTCTCCTGAGACTGAAAGAGAGGAAAGGGAATGACTGTCCAGAGTCTCGCTATCAGGGACAGAGCTGGGACTGGCACTTAGGCCTGATGCCTCTAAGTCCAGAGAGCTCCTATTCCCTTGAGTTCTACAACCCTTGTGAGCCGGGCAGTTCTAACGCCATGGTTTGAAATAAAATCCAAATCCAGTTCAAATAGCCTGGTATTCTACAAACCAGACAAGTTAGCCCACTTTGCATTCATAGTAATGAAAATAGTCTTGTGGGTTTTTTTTTGTTTTGTTTATTATTATTATTATTATTATTATTATTTGCTGTACGCGGGCCTCTCCCATTGCGGAGCACAGGCTCCGGACGCGCAGGCTCAGCGGCCATGGCTCACGGGCCCAGCCGCTCCGCGGCATGTGGGATCCTCCCGGACCGGGGCACGAACCCGCGTCCGCTGCATCGACAGGCGGACTCTCAACTACTGCGCCACCCGGGAAGCCCTTGTGTTTTTTTTGATTTTTGTTTTTGGGAGAAAATCTCTAAGATAGTGTCTGTAGGTTCGTATGTATGTGTCCATGATACAGACCTTAAATGGAGCTGCTTTGCAGACAGTAAAACTTCATGTACTTTTGAATTGTTGGTTTGTGTCTGGGATGGGATGCCCCAGCGTTGGGGGAACCTTCTAGCATCTTTGCAAGTTTCATGGAAGATGAAATATCTCTCATCCCTTGGGTGACCAGCTCATCCTGTTTTGCCTGCACCGTTCTGGGTTTTAAAGCTGAATCCTCCCTGCTCATCCAAAAGCGTGAAGTTTTTTAGAAAACCATGTTCATTTCAGGTTTGTGGTTATTGTTGCTGGTTTCATTTTGAGTTCCTTCAAAGCAGTCCTTGGTTGCCTGATTTTCACCCATCTGCTGGGAGAGGGCCTTTAGGTGGGAAGAGGGGCAGGCTGCGTGGAGAAAACTATCGACCCCCAAATCGCCATTGCCCAGCTCAGTCCTTTTAATCCTCTTGGCTGAGCTCCTGAAAGAGAGTGACCCGAAGGGCTTTTAATTAAAACCAAATCCCATCCTGGCGATGGGCTGGGGTTTCGTTGGAACGAAGACTTTATGTGCAGCAGAAAGTGGGGCATCTGTTTCAGTAATTGTAAACCTCTTGTATAGTTAGTTAATAGGGAGACTGTAGCAATAAGCACAAGAAGCCTCATTGTCTGGGAAACTGGAGAATTGTGCATGAGGCCAATGCCCCAGGGCAGCTGACCAAAGGGAAGGGAAAAAAAAGGGCCAAACGTTCCCCAAAGCCCCCAAACCAGTAAGAGTTATTATGAGAGTTGAACATACCAGCCTGCGTGCGGGGTGGGATTGATGGAGCAGAATGTGTCTACAAAGCGCTTTGGGATCAGGTTCGCTCAAAACCTGTTAGAATGCACTGATTTTGGTGTCTGGAGGTTTCAAAAGTTTCAGTTTGTTTTTGCCCTTGGCGGTCAAATGAGCATACCTGTTTCCAAAGTTGGTTGAGAAGTCCCCTTGGGGGATAAAGAATCTATTTGCATAACAAGCCAGGCAATAGCAGGGGAATCTGTATTAGAGGGTGCTGGGGCGCCTATAATCTCAAGAAGCCATGGGTGTGCATTATGGTGCAAGTTCCCAAGAGGGTGGCATCCTGTGACTTAAGTGAGCCTGGGAGTCAGGCACCATCCTCACCTGTTTTCCTACCAGTCCTCTGGCCACTCCTCTCAGCCCCCTTTCCCAGTTCCTCCTTATCTCTCCACTTTCTTTTATGAAAAAACAGTCTCTCTCTCTTTTTTTTAATTTTAAAATTTTATTTATTTATTTGTTTGTGGCTGTGTTGGGTCTTCATTGCCGCGCGTGGGCTTTCTCTAGTTGCAGCGAGCGGGGGCTACTCTTCGTTGCAGGGCGCGGGCTTCTTATTGTGGCGGCTTCTCTTGTTGTGGAGCACAGGCTGTAGGCACGCAGGCTTCAGTAGTTGCAGCACTTGGGCTCAGTAGTTGTGGCTCGCGGGTTCTAGAGCACAGGCTCAGTAATTGTGCATGGACTTAGTTGCTCCGCAGCATGTGGGATCTCCCCGGACCAGGGCTTGAACCCGTGTCCCCGGCATTGGCAGGCGGATTCTTAACGACTGCGCCACCAGGGAAGCCCCAAAAAACAGTCTTTTTTGTTTTGCTTTTTCTTTTAAAAAATCATTTATGTGGAAAATTTCAAACCCATATAAAGGTAGACACAAGAATATAATGGGCCTTATGTACCCATCACCCAGCTTCAGTTGTCAACTTGTTTCATCCATCCCTATTTCCTCCCTCCTGTATTATTTTGAAGCCATCTCAAACATCACATTTCTTCTGTAAATATATGAGTGTAGCTCTAAAAGTGGGCTTGGCAAACTTATTCAGTAAAGGAACAGAGAGTAAATATTTTCGGCTTTGTGGGCCACACAGCCTCTGTTGCAACTTCCCAGCTCTGCCGTTGTAGTGTGCAAGCAGCCATAGACGATACTTAATGAAATGGCTGTAGTCCAATAAAACTGTATTTATGGACACTAACGTTTAAATTTCAAACATGACATTTTCACGTGTCAAGGAATGCCGTTCTTTT
>NW_006775554.1:347001-351209 GCF_000442215.2 Lipotes vexillifer
TTTCGAAACTTTAAAAATGTAAAAACCATTTTTAGCTCACGAGCCACAAAGAACCAGGTAGCCTTTGAATTTGGCCGTTGGGTTGTAGTTTGCTAGCCCCTTGTAGGAGGTCATCGAGAGGACATGAGCACCTGTTGACCCTGGAGCTGGACTTGGGAATCAGAGCCTCCTCACCCCTCCCTCGTCCTTGGGACGTACATTCTGCCCACTATTCCCACAGTGGGAGCGTTTTCAAGGACGCAGCCTTGAGAGAGCAGTGTGTTGTTGAGACCGTCTGGACAGTATACATGACTAAGCTCCATTAAGGCCTCTATAACCTTTCTAGATTCTGGGGGGCAGGGGTGGAGATCTTGCGGCCCCTCAAGACAAGCTTACTGTATAGTACAGGGAACTCTACTCAGTATTCTGTAATAACCTTTATGAGAAAAGAATCTGAAAAAGAGTGTCTATATGTGTATGTATAACTGAATCACTTTGCTGTACACCTGAAACTAACACAACATTGTAAATCAACTTTACAATATAAAATAAAAATTAACAAAACAAAACAAAAAAATCCCTCATTAAAATATGTAACAGGCAACAACAACAAAGACAGGCATTGTAAGTAGGTTTCCTTGCTTATTACACCTGTCACCTACCAATCTGCCTCAGCCTCCCCTTACCCTCCCTGGATGGGGGCCAGTTTGTGAACCAACATCCCTCCTTTAAAAGATAAGTACTCCTTTAAAAATATAACCACATTTCTGTTATAAACAGTATTTCTTTAAAATCTTCAGATAACCAGTCGAGGTGCAAATTTCCCCAGTTGTCTCACAGTCTTTGTTTTTTACGGTTTGCTTGAATCAAGATCCAAATAGAGTCTGTATGCTACAAGTAATTGTTACATCTCTTAAGTTTCTTAAGTTCCTCCGTGTGTGTGTGTGTGTGTGTGTGTGTGTGTGTGTATGTGTGTGTGTGTGTGTGTCTATTTCTGTCTGTCTCTTTGCAGTATATTTGCTGAAGAAACTAGGTTGTTTATTCTGGGGAGTTTCCTACAGTTTTGAGTTTGCTGGTTGCACCTGGTCTACCTAACATTTTAACAAAGGAATGCTTGGGTCTCAGTCCTTAAAACTTACCCACGTCTCCCTACGCCCACTTTCTTGGTGATCTCATCCAGTGTCCTGGGTTCAAGTATATGCTGACTGCTCTGCATAGATAGTCTGGAGCTCTCCCCTAACTGCAGGCTCAAACACCAAACTGCCTACTTGCTTTCTCCACTTGGACAATTAATAGTCTTCTCAAGCTTAGCTTGTCCACATCTGAGCTCCAGGGCCTCTCCCCCAAACCTACAACTCCTACGGTTTTTCCCATTTCCCACCTCTCTAGATGCTCAGGCCCAAATCCTTGGAGGTGTCTGTGACTTCTCTTTCTTTTATTCCTCACATTCGGTCAATCGGCTGCACCTTCAAAATACCCCCAACCACATCTCACCACCCTTACTGCCATCAGTGACTAAGTCATCATTATCATCTCTTACTGCTCTCTCTGCTTTAGCCGTTGCCCCCCTTCAGGTTATTTTCAACACAGCTATTGGTGTTATGGAGCCAGTTTTTTAAAAGTCAGAGCACAGCTCTTACTCTTGTGCTAATATCACTTCAGTGGCTCCCATCTCCCTCCAAGTAAAAGTCAAGTTGCTAATGATGACCTAACCTCATCTACTGCTCTCATCCTCATGTGATTTATTGCACATGTAAATTGCATTCCTAATGTCAAGGCCTTTGCACTTCTGCTTCCCTTTTTCTGGAACATTCTTTCTCCAGACTTTCCCATGAGTTGAATTTTGAAAACATCAGTCTGGCTTGTTTGTTTATTTAATAAACCCATATGTAGAGCTTTCTTCATGCCAAGCATTGTTCTAAATGATTTACTTCATTAACTCATTTTATCCTCATATGACACTATGAGGTAGGTACCATTTATTAACCGCATCTTACAGATGAGGAAATGGAAGCACAGAGAGATTCAGTAACTTGTCCAACATCACACAGCTACTAAGTAGCAGAGATGAGATTCAATCCAGGCAGTCCTGCTCCACAGTCCATGCTTTTCCTTTCTCTTTTGAAATCAGCTTCTGTGAGGTATAATTTATATTACAATAAAATGCATCCATTTAAAGTGTAGAGTTTGATGAGATTCAATAAACGTATGTACCTGTGTAACAACCACCAAAATCAAGGTATAGAAATGTCGCCCCCAAAGTTCCCTTGTGTTCTTTTGCAATAAATTCCTCCCGCTGCACCCAGTAGAGTCCCAGGCAACTTAATTTGTTTTCTGTCACTGTAGATTATTTTGCCTATCATGGAGTTTCATATAAATGAAATCATGCAATATGTACTCTTTTGTGATTGGCTTCTTTTGTTTGGCATAATGTTTTTGAGGTTCATCCATGTTGGTGCAGATTTATTCCTTTTCCTGAGTACTTTTTTTATCTTCCATGTCTCTCCTTTACATGTTTATCCTTTTCTCTACTTTCCTGAACTTACAGAATATATTTATAATAGTCATCTGGTCTACTAATTTGATCTTCTGTGTCATTTCTGGATCTCTTTCTGTGGACTGGGTTTTTTTCTATGGTAACCAGCCATATATTCAATTTTTAATTGGACGCTGGACATTTTGGATTTACATTTCTGGATTTTGTGACACTCCTTTAAATATTGTTGGGTTTTGTCCTAGGATGCAGTCTAGTTATTTAGAATCAGCTTGATTCTTCCAAGGCTTGCTTTTAAGCTTTGTTAGGGTAGGTCCAGGGCAGACTTTAGGGCTAATTCAGCCTATTACTGAGGCAGTGCTTCCCTGAGAACTGTCCTTGATGCTCCACGTATTTGGAGGTTTTCCACTGGTAGTTAGGAATTATTCTCCACCCTGTGTGAACTCAGGGATTGCTCTGCTTATTGCTGGTGGTTCTTTCTTCAGCTTCAGGTGGTTTCTTACGTGTATAGGCATAGACAGACCAATATTCAGCCAAAGACTCAAGGGACCCTTGTTCAAATATCTAGAACTTTCTCTCTGGGCAAATCCCTCCTCAAGTAGTCTTCCCTGTGGATTCTAGTTGCCTTGATTTCCCTAAACTCCTACTCTGTCTCCTCAGCTCTGTTGGGATTCTCCTTCTGGTGCTGTGGTCTAGAGACCCCAGGCAGCGAGCAGGGGCACTTATAGAAAAACCTCAGCTTTCCTTCCTAAGTAAGGAAAACCCCAGTTCTCCCCCTCCTTCTTTGTTCTCTTCCTATAAGCCTTTTACCTGTGTGTCTCCTTTACTACTCACTCAAGACACTCAACACAGAACACATCGCTTCTGACCCTCCTGGTCACCAAACGTGTGGAGGATTTTCCTTACGCCAAGTGATTCTGTGACACCAGCTGGGTGTCCTACAATTCAACTTAACTCTGACACTGTCTACCTGGAGGTAGCCTCAGGTCCCACAGGTTAAGGGCTCAGTCCCTCAAGACTTCTCCCATCCCACTTCAGACACCAATCTCAAGTAGCAGGTCTCCAAGTTACCCACAACTTCTGTCTGATTTGGCTACAAATCAGAGGTTCCCGTGACCACCTCCTCAGGTTCAATTAATTTGCTAGAGCAGCTCACAGAACTCAGGGAAACATTTACTTACATTTACCAGTTTATTAAAGGATATGATAAAAGATGCAGATGAATAGCCAGTTGAGGAGACACATAAGATGAGGTCTGGGAGGGTCTCAGGTCTCAGGAGCATCTGTCCCCAGGGAGTTGGGGTGTGTCATTCCCCCCCCTTATGTGAATGTGTTCGTCAACCTGGAAGCACCCTGAAACCCCTGTTATTGGAGGCTTCCTCACATAGGCTTAATTAGTTATTAACTCCATTCTCAGCCCTCTCCCCTCTCTGGAAGATGGGAGGGTGGGGCTGAAAATCCCAAGATTCTAATCATGGCTTGGTCTCTCCAGTGACCAGTCTCCATCCAAGAGCCCACCCAGAGTTGCCTCGTTAGAACAAGAGGGCTTCCCTGGTGGCGCAGTGGTTGAGAGTCCGCCTGCCGATGCAGGGGACATGGGTTCGTGCCCCGGTCCGGGAAGATCCCACATGCCGCGGAGCGGCTGGGCCCATGAGCCATGGCCGCTGAGCGTGTGCGTCCGGAGCCTATGCTCCGCAACGGGAGAGGCCACAGCAGTGAGAGGCCCGCGTACCGC
>NW_006775554.1:351281-404620 GCF_000442215.2 Lipotes vexillifer
AAAAAAAAAAAAAAAAAAAAAAAAAAAAGAACAAGAGATACTCCTAGTGCTCTTTTTAAAAATTTTTTTATTGGGTTATAGTTGATTTATAATGTTGTGTTAGTTTCAGGTGTACAGCAAAGTGAATCTGTTATATATATACATATATCTGCTCTTTTTTAGATTCTTTTCCCATGTAGGCCATTACAGAGTATTGAGTAGAATTCCCTGTGCTATACAGTAGACTCTTATTAGTTATCTATTTTATGTATAGTAGTGTGTAAATGTCAGTCCCAGTCTTCCAATTTATCCCTCCCTCACCTTATCCCCTGGTAACCATAAGTTTATGTTCTACAGCTGTAACTCTAGTTCTGTTTTTTTTTTTTTTAATTTATTTATTTTTGGCTGCATTGGGTCTTCGTTGCTGCGCGCAGGCTTTCTCTAGTTGTGGTGAGCAGTGGCTACTCTTTGTTGTGGTGTACGGGCTTCTCATTGCAGTGACTTCTCTTGCTGTGGAGCACGGGCTCTAGGTGCGCGGGATTCAGTAGTTGTGGCACGTGGGCTCAGTAGTTATGACTCATGGGCTCTAGAGGGCAGGCTCAGTAGTTGTGACTCACAGGCTTAGTTGCTCCGCGGCATATGGGATCTTCGTGGACCAGGGCTCGAACCTGTGTCCCCTGCGTTGGCGGGCAGATTCTTAACCACTGTACCACCAGGGAAGTCCCTCTATTTCTGTTTTGTAGATAAGTTCATTTATAACCTTTTTTTTTAGAGTCCACATATGTGATATCATATGATATTTGTCTTTCTCTCTCTGACTTACTTCACTCAGTATGACAATCTCTAGGTCCATCCATGTTGCTCCAAATGGCATTATTTCATTCTTTTTTATGGCTGAGTAATATTCCATTGTATGTATGTACCACATCTTCTTTATCCGTTTCTTTGTTGATGGACATTTAGGTTGCATCCATGTCCTGGCTATTGTGAAGAGTGCTGCTAGGAACATTGGGGTGCGTGTATATTTTCAAATTACGGTTTTCTCTGGATATATGCCCAGGAGTGGGATTGCTGGATCATATAGTAGCTCTATTTTTATTTTTTTAAGGAAGCTTCATACTGTTCTCCAGAGTGGCTGTACCGCTCCTAGTACTCTTATCACTTAAGAATTTACAAGGGTTTAGGAGCCCTGTGTCAGCGATGGGTCAAAAACCAAATATTAGAACAAGAGATCCTCCTAGTGCTCTTATCATTTAGGAAATTACAAGGGACTTAGGGACCCTGTTCCAGGAACTGGGGGCAGAAACCAATATATATTTTCTATTATCTCACAGTTTCCCTTCTCTCAGGGATCTCAGTCTTGTCCTACCTGTTGTCCAATGTCTGAAAACCTTTGTTTCATGTTTTCTAATTGTTTAAGGCAAGAGAGTTTATCTACTGCCAATTACTCCGTCATAGCTGGAAGCAGAAGTCCAACTCATTCCTTATTTATTGATGAATGGTATTCCACTGAATGGATATACTGTATTGGTTCAACTTTTCATCTATCGTTGAGCATTTGAGTTGTTTCCAGTTTTTGGAATGGAACTCTACAAATCTTTGTATGGACGTATGTTATAACTTCTCCTGGGTAAATACCTAGGGGCAGGATTCCTGGATCATAGAGTATTATATACTTAACTTTATAAGACACGGCCAAACGGTTTTCCAGAGTGGCCGTATCAGCAATGTATAAGAGTTCATGCTGCTCCCCATCATCCTCAACACTTGGTGTTGTTAGTCTTTTTAACTTTTAGCCATTCTAGTGTGTATGTAGTGAATTTGTTACCACAGCAAACTGGGGTCCGCTTGCCCGCACGCAGCAAAGCCAATCTATTGACCCTGGGTTTTGGTGAAGGAAAGTGCAGCATTTATTGCAGGGCACCAAGCAAGGAGTCCAGGGAGCTAATGCTCAAAAGGCTCCCCAATCCCTAAAGTCTTTCAGGGAAAGTTTTTTCAAGACAGGGTGAAGGAGGGGGGTTTGGGGTGTGTGATCAGCTTATGGACATTCTTCTGATTGGTTGGTGGTAATTGGGAGTCGACATCATTAACCTTCTGGTTATAACTGGTCTGTGGCCTACGTGCTTGTGGGCAACATAAGTTTACTTCTTCCACCTGGTGGGGGTTTCAGTATCTGCAAAACAGTTCAAAGGACGTGGCTCAGAACATTATCCACAGTCCTGGAGGAGGAGCTAAAGGTCCTTGACTTTAATGGCTAAAGTATTATTATTTTGTCTTGCTTGACTGTTTTCCTTTTTATGCGTTTTCTCACTTCCCTGGTTAAATTTATTCTTTGGAACTTGGGGAAGGCCTAGGAGGATAAAGTCTTTGTAAAGACAAGAGGCAGGCGGAAGGGAGTGTGGGTCTGTTTTGGGAAGGCTCCATACGGTACGGCTCAGTTACAGTACCTCATAAGTGTTCAGTTTGCATGTTCCTGGTAACTAATGATGTTGATAAGCTTTTATGTGCTTATTGGCCATAAATGTCTTTTTTTTTTAAATGAAGTTTAAGTTTATATTTTTTCCCTATTGGCTTGTTTATCTTCTACTTACTGAATTGTTAGAGTTCTTTTCATATTCTAGATATAAGTCCTTTGTCAGATATAACAGAATCCATGCTTTTAACTGCTGCTCTTTGATTGAGGGGAATGAGAGGTAGATGTCAGAATATAAACAGGCCATTGTAGACTGAGGAGAGAGATGATTGTGTCTTATACTAGCATAGGGTTTAGATGGAGCAAAGTGGATGGAATTTAAAATTGAAAAAAAAAGAACACCTCAAGGAATTCTGGGTCTATTTTTTCCCCTTTTGTCTTCTGAATGTTCCTAAATATATTTACAGATACAACCTGAATCAAACCTGAATTTTTCTTTGCTTGAATTAACTACAGGAGAATGTCTCAGGAACCTAGGACATACTCTCTTTTGCTGTTCCTTTTTCTGAGCCATGGAGTGGCAAGTCATGGAGTTCCAGATTCCCAGCAGGGTAAGTCCTGAGGGAGGAATCATCTCTCATGGTTTCCACACATCTTAGGGAATGGAGTGGGGTTAGATCAATTTAGGTACATGATGCCGCAAAGTGTTGAGGGATGTGTGCATGCCTGTGTGTGTGTGTGTACCCACGTAAGTGTAGAATTTTCAGGATCATTCTGAAAGGGTTTTTCAAACCAAGGTTTTTTCACACTGGCACATACGCTCACAAGTATAATTAAAATTCACTAAAAATTTCCTTCATGAGTAACCTTTTCGGGGGCTCTTTTCTTAATACATATTTGTATTTTTGAGGGTCATCCAGTTCAATGCTATTTATACATTCAATGGCTTTGTTGCAGATTTGCCTCCTTTGTTGCAAAAAATGGCGGTGAGTATCCATTTTATTTTAAACAACATCCTCTGTACTGGAGCTGCCAACTTTTGGATGTTATACTCGACATTATCTCTTTGCCTTTTAGGAAGAAATAATAGATGGAAGCTACCTGAATGGTAATGTCTCTGCTGTCCCTGCTTGTTGCTTCTAAGAATTTCAAACAGAATGTGCCTATGATCTCTCTGGAATGATTCCTTTTTAAGTTGTCTTTTCATTTTATTTCCATTGTAGCATTGCTGGATCTCATACAGTTTCAAAGGTAACTCATCCTAAAGGGGAGGGGAAGGGATGGAATAGATTTTTAATAAAAATTCTTAATGGAAGTCTCTTAACTATAAAAAGTAAAATGTACTCATTACAAAAAATATCACCCAAAGCACAAGTGTTTTAGAATAGATACATTTGTTCAACACAATTTTGGCCCCCTCTGCTCTAGCGCAAGAGCTAACATTTACTGACTGCTTACTATGCAGCAGGTATTATTCTAAGTGCTTTTATGCATAGAAACACATGTAATCTTCCCAAGCCTCCCCCTCCTCCCACCCAAGTAGGCCCTATTGTTACCCCATTGGACAGAATAATGAAACTGAGGCCCAGGGAGGTGATTTAAGGTCACAAAACTGGGAAATGGTGGAGCTGGGGTGTGTATCCAGCAGCCTGGCTTCAGGACTCACTGTTACTTTGCTCTCACTGTCACTTTATATTCTGTGTACAGGCTGGTGTTAGATACCAGGGATGTGGAGCAGGGCACTAGATAGTCTTATGGAAAGACAAATATTAACAGATAATTCTAACATAACAAGTACTATGAAGGAGAAGTGGGAGCCTTGGGGCCCCATGACAGGAGCACTTAATTATATTAAAGTAAAAGATCCCCATAAACAGTCTTCTCCCTAAGGTAACTCCAGTTGATAGTTTTGGATATATTCTTTCAGGCTAAAACTTTTTATCTATCTATCTGTCTATCCATCTATCTATGTATCTATAAAAAATGTGACTATAAAAGGCCTTCTAACTGTTTAAGGCAGGAAGATTTATCTACTGCCAATTGTTCCATCACAGCTGAAAGCAAAAGTCCAGCTCATTCCCTTTGTCTGGATGAGTGGCATTCCATTGAATGGGTATACCATCTGTTTAACGTTTCACCTGTTGTTGGATATTTGAGTTGTTTCCAATTTTTGGCTGTTATGAATGAAGTTGTGCATTTTCTATGTGTTGGTCAATGTTTTAAGCACTTTACATGTGTGAACAAATTTCTCACAGTTGTTAGCTGTATTACATAGAAAGGGAAACCGAGGCACAGGAAAATTCAGTAAACTGCCTAAGGCCATACAGTTCAGTGGTAGAGCCAGGATTCAAACCCAGGTTTCGAGCCTACAATCCTAACTATGCTATTTCAGCCTCTCATGGTGTACAAAGCATCTGTTTTTTAAACTTAATATAGTCAGGACACCTTTCCACGTCAATCTGTTTGGATTATTAATCTGAGTGGATTGTTATGGGATTTAGAATACAGCACACAGCTTCAAATTCATCACTGTTTTTGAGAGACTGCTATGCAGGCTGATTCCTAGAATTGGAAACTCCCCCTCACTGTGCCAAGGAAACACATCTCCTACCTCTAAGCACAGAGCTCCTAGCATCCCGGCCCATCTTCATTGTCCTTTCTGAACCTCGGTCCCCTGAGCACTCAGCTAGTAGGGGAACTGCTCATCCTAGGTGAGCCTCTCACCATGACCTTCTGTCTGTCTTCAACCGAAGCTCCCATGTGTGGACGGCAGACCTGTCCCACAGAGTCGTGGCCTATCTGAATTCACGGAACGTTGCCTTCACCATCCCCAGCCTGCAGGTGTGTATCTGAGACCCATCCCTATGTTCCCCTCTCAGTGCTCAGGGGTTGCAAACTCAGGGGCCAGGTAAGTCAGAGAAGTGGGCTAGGTGGAGAGCTAGTTTTTACTTCCACAAAGAAACATGTTCTGTCCAGTGTTTTTTGAAACATGATATAAGCTCCTTTGTCTCTCTTTCATTTTTCCACTTTTGATGGAGACATGGTGTATTAGAGCAGCAGTCCCCAGCCTTTTTGGCACCAGGGACCGGTTTCATGGAAGACAGTTTTTCCATGGATTGGGATCGGGGGGATGGTTTCGGGATGATTCAAGTGCATTACATTTATCGTGCACTTTATTTCTGTTATTATTACATTGTAGTATATAATGAAGTAAGTATAGAACTCACCATAATGCTGACAGGAGGCGGAGCTCAGGCGGTAATGCGAGTGATGGGGAGCGGCTGTAAATACAGATGAAGCTTTGCACGCCTGCCCGCCGCTCACCTCCTGCTGTGTGACTTGGTTCCTGTCGGGCCACAGATCGGTAGTGGTCCAAGGTCACGGACTGGTATTAGAGTATAGGCTGAGCTACTCTAACAGAGAGACCATAGATTTCAGCAGCTCAAACAATTTAGTTTATTTCTATCTCATATAATAGTCCAGGGCTAGGTGGGAGGTCCAGAGAGGAGAGACAGCTCTACTTCAAAAGGCCATTGAGGGGCCTGGGTTTCTTCTGTCTTGTTGCTTTGTCATCATCTAGGGAGTGGTTGCCCACATGATTCAAACGGCACATCCTTTCTCCAACCCAGAGAGGGTGTGGTGGGAAAGAGGAAGTGAAGGCTGAATAGCTTCTCTTTAAGGATGTGACCTGCAAGTTGCACACTTCTCCCTGCTCACGTTTCATTGGCTCACAGTCCACAGTCACATCTTACTGCAGAGGAGCAAGATGAGAGACCATGTACCCAGCTAAAACTTATGGGATTCTGTTCCCAAAATAATTACAAGAGAGTGGACCTTTGGGTATAATTATCAGTCTCTCAATCATGGGTCCAAGAAATATTTTTCTTTCCTTTTAACTCTACTAGAGTTAAAAAGCAGTAGCACAAACATGTAAATGGATGGCAGTGGATATTTGCCTTGGGGAACAATAGGGCATGGTGGGGACTGCGGTGAATTGGCCAGCACATGCCTCATTAGCATAATCGGTAGCCCAGGGCGTTTTGTTTTGCCTTTACCAATACACTGTGGATAGCACAGAAAATTGAGACAACATTCTTTCAGATTTCAAAGACTATTATTTGATTCAGCAAAGAAGTCAAAGAAGTCATGTCATTGACGAATGAAGTTCTGACATACGTCTTTGTTGTTTTGGTTTTTACTTACCTTATAGTGAAGATGAAAGTGTCAACCAACATTCATGTGAGAACAACACTCAGAGCCTGGTTGTTATCCATTTACCAGGACACCCACTAGGTGGAGGTGGCTGGTGGCCTCATGGCATCTGCTTTCTTCGTCATGTTCATCTGTGCAATCTAAAGGGAAGTGATGCCTGCCCCTTTCTCTCTAGCAGTAGGGTTTCTCATAAAATGTGTATATTTTAACCTGATTAGGAGCTATACTACCTCTCTTCCTATTTGTATATTCATTTATTCATTTACTATCTACTTATCCAGCCTCTGTTCTCTGCCAGGCACAGTTCTAGACACTGGAGACTCAGGAGAACAGGCAGTCACATTAGTACCCACGTGGGCCTTTCATTCTAAGGGGAGAGACATTGAGTAAACAATTATTCAACTCATTCAGGGCAGAGAATAATGGCTGGCACTTATTGAGAACACTTTTACATAATCATTTATTCCTCATGACCTAGGATTAATTCTTACTTACATAGGAAGTTTGACTATTGTTCCTACCTTTCAGCTGAGAAAACTGAGACGCAGAGATACTGTTGCCCATTTATCAAATAAAAATACAGGTTTCCCAGTTACATTTGACTTGCAGATGATCAACGAATACATTTTTTAGTGTAAGTATGTCCCATGCAATATTTGGGATATACTTATGCTAAAAAATTATTCGTTTATCTGCAAGACAAATTTAACTGGGCATCTCTTGTATTTCATCCAACCATCCTAGTTAAGGAACTTGCCCGAGGCCGTACAACTAGTAAGTGGCAAGGTGGGGATTTGCACACAGGTTATCTGGTGCTAGAGCTCACCTTTTGTCCATGATGTCACACTATGCTGCCTTTCTAGAGCACCTCTATTTAAGGAAGATTTAGAAAAGAATTCCCCAGATAGCAGAGGAAATCTCTTTCAGGAGAGGCTGCTGGCCTCTGCCCCTCACCCTGGAGGGGGTGCCACGGAGAGTTCATGCTGCCTGAATTTTGCTCCTGTGCTGGGGGCTTGGAGCATGGGAGAGGGTTTGAGCAGTGCCCATCTGGAGGTAGTAAACTTTCCGGGTAGAGGCCAGCTGCCCTGGACTTGAAACCTCAATCACCTGCAGGAACCAGGCAGGCCATGGGGAAATCAGCTACCTAGAGGGTGGTGAGCCAGAAGAGTAATTATGGTGAGCAGCTGTCCCTCTGCCTGTTGATTATTACACAGAAGGGGATGTATGCCCAGCGTTGCCACGTCTTTGTGGTTTCCAAGGAAAGTTGGAAATTTGGATTTTTGTGAGGAATTCCATGAATTTTAAATGTTAGCAGCTCATAAGAAATTTTGGAGCCAATTCAACCAAACGTGTGCAGGCTGCCAGCTTGCCGTCTCTGCAGGGAATTAGGTGGCCTGGCTGGGCTGCTGGCCGTGGTGCTGACCATGTGCTCCTGTTCTGTCCTCACTGACTCTCCTAACGTTCCATATCCAGGCAGCTATGGAAAACCACCTGGAACAATGTTTGTACCAGCCCTGGAAACTGCTGGAGGACCTGAGGGGAACTGATGCTCAGCAATTCCGCACTGCCATGAAATGTCTCTTAGAAGACAAGAAGGACCGCTTGGTGAGGCTCTCTTGGCATCCTGGGAGCAGAGGACATCCAGGGCCAGTTGGTGTTTGTCGAGTTGAATGGAATTGAGCCTCACTCAGGGCCCTTCTTCATCTCTTCCTCCCTCCTTCTCCTTCTGCAAACTCCCTGGGACCTAGGTTTCCTCTCTTACTTTCTCCCAAGTTCAAGTGAAGAGCCTTATGAGTCATATGCTTATGAGTACTAAGAACTGAGGGGTACTGAGGAGTCCCAGTAGTTTGGATTCATAAACGTCCGTGACTGATTACTGTGCACCAGGGGACACTGGATTCAGAGATGAAAGACTGTCTCTGCCCTCAAGGAGCTTATGGTCCAGGGAGACAAAAAACAGGAACAGAACATTTCCACAAAATGAGGTTGGTAATGTAAGAGCAAAGAAAAGGCCTCTGAGACCCAGAGATCCCTTGGTTTCAGAAAGGTGAGGTGTAGAGGTGGTTTTTTTTTCCGAGGCAGTTGAGTGTGGAGCAGTGTTTTCCAAAGGGAATTGAACCATTTAAACATTTTAATAATCATAAACTTATTTTAATGTCTGTTATTAAAATGCACATCAAAACTGTGAGTTTGGTGGAGAGGTAATGTTCCCTTTTGAAATGAAGTTAAGTTTTAAAAAGAGTCAGTTTAAAGTAAAAATATGAACTAAATAATAGGAAAGGCAATGCAAAGATATGGCAAAAATGAGGACGGTGGTCTTTGAAAATGATACTGATCAATGTCTACTGTGTGTCGGGTATTATTCTGAGGGAATGATCAGCACGCTGTTTCTGTAAAGGGCAGGAGAGTAAATATTTTAGGCTTTGCAGGCCATACAATCTCTGTCACGACTACTCATCTCTGCCGTTGTAGCGTCAAAGCAGCCATAGATGGCAGGTCAATGCACGGGTGTGGATGTGTTCCAATTAAACTTTATTTGCAAAAACAGGCAGTGGGTCAGATTTGACCTGTGGGCCATATTTGCCAACACCGTTCTAAGGGTTTAACAAACCTGGACCTATTGAATTGTCTCCAGGACCCTCTGAAATTAGGATAAATAGACTCTTACCATCTCAATATTCAGATGAGGAAACAGGCTTGGAGAGGTTGAGTAAGTAACCTCGGGTTACACAGCTTGAAAGTGGCAAATCTGAGGCGGGAACCTGGGCTCCTGACTCTAGCTGTGAGCCCTCTGGCATCTGGTGAAGCCCGTGGGCTCCATCTCAGAATAACGTGTTAACATGTATAAACTGAAATACAATGGATGACAAAGGAAGCCGATTCTATTGAAATACATTTATCAAAATACATAAGACAAAGTTAAGGATACAGTAATTTATGTGCTTCTTTAACACGTCCAATAACAAGATTTAGTGGTGGGTCTAATAGTTTCAGTAATTTTGAGGAAGTGTTGAGTGGAAGTGAGATTTCAAGACATTTGCAGCAATGGTAGTGAGTTATGAAAGTGTTTGTGATTTCTAGTGATGACACATCAAAGTTTCTCCTGCCACCTTCCTGGCTTGCTGCCTACGTTCATCCCTGAAGGAGATGCCAGGGACCAATTCCATGGCAGTGAAAAGGAGGATGCAATTTCCCCCCAGTGTTCACAGATGCCCTAATACTATACGCAGACCCCTGCCCAATAACCCCTAAGTTACACTCTTAGCCGCTGCACTGTTTGGCCCCAACCGGGAATGACGTAAGTTAGGAAACACATGGGCGTGGTGAGAGGTGTGGGCTTGGACTCAGTACACTTGTTTCAGATCCCAGCTTTGTGCAGGTTTGGCCTGGTTAACTAGTCTCTCTTTTGTTCTCATCACCTGTAATATTGAGTTAATTATAGCATGTAATGTTTGCTGGGAGTTCACTAGGTACCGGGCACTCTCCATTCATTATCTCCTTCAATTCTTATATAGATCTAGGAGGTAGGCACTGATTTTACCTTCATTCAAGAGGAAGAAACTGAGACTTAAAAAAGATAAGTGATTTGCTCAAGGACACACACATGTAAGTGGAGGGCCTGGCATCTGAACCTAGAAATGTCTGACCCGCAGACCTATGGGGCTTAACCAATAGGACTGTTGTGAGAATTACAGGAGGTGATGCATGCTTGCTCCATGCTTGACACAGTGCCTGGAGTGTAGTCTATAGGCAGTAAATTGTGGGTGTTATTTTTGGAGGGTGTGTTGGGTGAAGGACAGAGCTGTGTCCAGTCTGATTGTACCTACACCCTGTCAGTATTCCTGGGGTCTGTGGTTCAAAAGATTCATTCATTCTTTCATTCTAACAGGCTACTTCTCAATGTCTTCTAGGTACCAGGCATCCCACTAGGCACATGGCTTGGGCCCCAGCACTTTCCTGGCTCAACCTCAGCTACACACTGGAATCAGATGCCAGGGCTCCACCAGAGACCAGTTAAACCAGGCTTTATACAGTGGTGTTGGGGATCACCTCCCTAGTGATTCTGATGTGTAGCCAAGATTGAGATCCACTGGCTTGGAGGAAAGATAGGCCCATAAGCATCTCTAATGCATCATGGAGTTTGGTTCAAGATGCTGTTGGGAGCCCAGAGTGGAGGGAGATTTGATTTGACTTAAGTAGGACATCAGAGAAGACTTCACCAATGAAATGACAACTGAACTTGGCCTTAAAGGATCAGCTGGATTTCTCTGGGAGAAGGAGGTGGGGAGGGGATGCCAGTTAGAGCAAGGACCTGAGGTGTGACAATCATGGTGTATCTGGAGAATGACAAGGTGCCTAGTATGGGTGAAGCAGGTGAAGGCCTTGACTTTGTTCTTTAGGTGATGGAAAGGTCTAGAAGATTTGACATAGCAGCATGGTGTTTAATAGTGGTCCTGAATTTCACCACTGCTGCTAAGTGTGGTCTCTCCCAGTGTTTCCAAATCAAGAGGCAGCTCTCAAGACAAGCCTAACTTCTATTATTCCTGTAGGAGCTGGATGACATCACTGTTGACTTGGGAGAGATTCGGAAACAAGCCTTGCAGAGCCCGGGTGTGAACCGCAGCCTGTTTCTCATCACACTGGAGAGGTGTTTCCAGGTGCTGAACCCCCTGGAGTGTGTGGAGATCCTGGGCAGGGTGCTAAGGGGCTCCTCAGGCCACTTTCTCCAGCCGGATATCACGGAGAGGCTCCCCCGGGACCTGCGTGAAGATGCCTTCAAGAACCTGTGAGTGTCCCCCTGCCCCCCAGAGCCTGTCCTGAGAAGTCAAGGAGGTAACGCATGAGGGAGGGGAGAAGGCAGGTGGGGACAGGTTAATATTCGAGGTCAGTTTAGAGATGGTTTGATTAAAACAGAGTCTCCCAAATTTTAGTCATTCTGGTATCATCCTCACAATTTTTCCATACCTATATACCACCTGTATTATTATTAGTTCATGTTTTTTAAAAATAGATTCATTCTATTTACTTAAAAATATCTATTTTAAAAATAAATATGGGACTTCCCTGGTGGCGCAGTGCTTAAGAATCTGCCTGCCAGTGCAGGAGACATGGGTCCGATCCCTGGTCCGGGAAGATCCCACATGCCGCGGAGCAGCTAAGCCTGTATCCCACAACTACTGGGCCTGTGCTCTAGAGCCCACGAGCCACAACTACTGAGCCCACATGCTGCAACTACTGAAGCCCACGTGCCTGTGCTCTGCAACAAGAGAAGCCACTGCAATGAGAATCTTGTGCACCACAGCAACGAGTAGCCTCTGCTCGCCGCAACTAGAGAAAGCCCGCACACGGCAACGAAGACCCAATGCAGCCAAAAACAAACAAATGAATTTATTTTAAAAAAGTAAATATGATACACACTACTGTATATAAAAAAGATAACTAACAAGGACTTACTGTATAGCACAGGGTACTATACTCAATATTTTGTAACAACCTATATAAGGGAAAAGAATCTGAAAAAAATAGGTACATATGTATGTATAACTGAATCACTTTGCTGTACACCTGAAACTAACACAACATTGTAAATCCACTATACTTCATAAAAAATAAGTAAATAAATTTTAAAAAGTAAAGGGCTTCCCTGGTGATGCAGTGGTTGAAAGCCCGCCTGCCGATGCAGGGGATGTGGGTTCGTGCCCCGGTCCGGGAAGATCCCACACACCGCGGAGCGGCTGGGCCCGTGAGCCATGGCCGCTGAGCCTGCGCGTCCGGAGCCTGTGTTCCGCAACGGGAGAGGCCACAACGGTGAGAGGCCCGATGCGCCCCCTGCATCGGCAGGCGGACTCTCAACCACTGCGCCACCAGGGAAGCCCTGAACCTCAGTTTTGACCTTTTCCTACTCTACCCTCCCGTCCCCTTCTCCTTGTGAGGATGATGTCATTAAGCCCCACCCCCCATTTTTCAAATGAGGAAACTGAGGCACAGAGAGATTGTATAACTTGCTCTAGGTCAGACTGCTAGGGAATGATAGAGCCAGCATTTTTACAAATGGGCACGCTTTCCCTTAAATAATGTAAATATCGTTTTTTCAGAATTATATCTATCTCCTGTCCCTTTCACGTACTGTGCTGTTCTGAAAAACAATACAACAACCCAAAAAAGACAGAGAGAGAGAAAGAGAGAGAAAGAAGAGGAAGAATAAGAACCAGGAGAAGAGGAGAAAGAGGAGAAAAAAAACAACCAGGAGAAGGAGCAAGAGAGAAGAAAAGAAAGATACGGCAAGAAGATATTAAGATAGATTTAAGGGAAAGTTTGCCTCTTCACATATGAAATGACTGGGAGAGTGGTGACGATAAACTTTAAGCTTAGAAAAGGGCAGATGGGTCATTTGGTGAATTGATTTTCAGCGGTGGTGGGTGGAGGTGAGGGAAGTCTTCCAGGATGAGTAGACTCAGCTATTTTGCAGGTATGAACTGGAGGGGTGATCAGTGCCAAATGCTGTGAAAGGTCAAGTCATATTTGGACCAAATGGTTCTGCTGGGTATGGTGATAAGGAGCTCATTCAGGACTTGGGCCACAAGGAGTGGTGTGGTGATGAAGAAACCAGATGTCAGTGGCTTAAAAAGTGACCAAGACACTTTACGCCCATCAGGATATCTGTAATCAAAATGTCAGATAATAACAAGTGTTGACAACGACGTGGAGAAATCAGAACCTTCAGACACTGTTGGTGAGAAAGTAAAGTGGTACGGCTACTTTGGAAGATAGTCTGGAGTTCCTCAAAAGGCTAAGCATAGAGTTGCCATCTAACCCAGCAATTCCACTCCTGGGTCTATTCCCAAGAAAAATGAAATGTGTCATACAAACACTTATACGTGAATGTTTACAGCAGCGTTATTTATAATAGACAAAAGGGGGAAACAACCCAAGTGTCCATCAACTGATGAACAGATAAACAAAATGTGGTATATTGGTACAATGGAATAGAATTTGGCCATATAAAATGAATTACTGATGCATGTTCCAACATGCATGAACCTTGAAGTCATCATGCCAAGTGAAAGAGGCCAGATACAAAAGTGTCATATTATATGATAGCATTTATCGGAAACATCCAGAAGACGTAAATCTATAAAGATAGAAAGTAGATTAGTGGTTTCTAGCAGTTGGGATGACTAGAAGTTCTGGGGTGATAGCTAAAAGGTAGGAGGTTTCTTTTTGAGGTACTTAAAGGGTTCTAAAATTGATTGTGGTGATGGTTGTATAAGTCTGTGAATATACTGAAAATCATGGAGTTGTATACTTTGTATGGTATAAGTTATATCTGAATAAAACTGTTACCGAAATAAAAAAGGGACCTGGTGGTGAGGAAATGGAGAACAGTCTTTGGAAAGTATTTAACTGTGATGGGAAGAGGAGAGACAGGAAAATAGCTACATATGTAGCAAGGGAGTGGGAAGGGCTTTTAACCAAAGATAGCTTTGTATACTTTTGTTGTTTGGACCCTGCCTGAAGGCCTTCATATTTGTTCCTTAATTGACACCTATGTTTATGTCTTGTAGGTCTGTGGTGTTCAAAGATGTCTACGACCAAACCTCGGCCCATTCCCAGAGGGCTCTCTACTCCTGGATGACTGGGATTTTGAAGACATCCTCCAATGGCACTGGTGAGCCCAGGCTTTGAGGTGGGAACACTTTTGAGGGGGAGTCCGTCCTTAAAAGTGATGCTTCATCTCTGAAGATAGGGATTTGATTTCATTACCGCTTAAGATTTTTAGCTCCCTCAGCTTCCAAAAAGCGTTTGATGTGGTTTATGGAAAAACCACATACCCCATTTCATCAGTGCATTTTTCACACGCTGAGGTCTCTGAAGTCAGCATCATCTGTATCGTACAATCAACGTCGTGTCCAAGTTTAGTTTCTTAGTGGAACGTAAATAATGATGGCACCTTAGATTCCATGAAAACTTGCTGTACTGCGCAGCATGCGGGATCTTAGTTCCCAGGGATCGAACCCTGTAGTGGAAGCGAGGAGTCTTAACCACTGGACCACCAGGGAAGTCCCTAAATGAAAACTTTTAGAATCAGGTTACAAGTTCAAAATCTGTGTTAAAAATCTATATCAAAGTGGGACAAAATAGTTTTTTTAAAAGAAAATATAGGCAATAAAGCACAGAAATTTAGTGCTAAGCTTCCTGCAACCGAAGCAGCAATAGGTCAGGAGTAATTTATTTGGCAGATGTTTGTTAAAAACCTACTCTTTTCTAGAGTAGTGAAATTCATAGAGACAGAAAGTAGAGTGGTGGTTGCCAGGGGCCAGAGGGAGGAAGGAGTGGGGAATTACTATTTAATGAGTACAGAATTCCAGTTTTGCAAGATGAAAAAGCTCTGGAAATGGATGGTGGTGCTGGTTGCACAGCAAAGTAAATGTACTTAATGCCACCAAACAGTATACTTAAAAGTAGTTAAGGGGCTTCCCTGGTGGCGCAGTGGTTGAGAGTCCACCTGCCGATGCAGGGGACGCGGGTTCGTGCCCTGGTCCGGGAGGATCCCACATGCTGCGGAGAGGCTGGGCCTTGGAGCCATGGCCGCTGAGCCTGCGCGTCCAGAGCCTGTGCTCCGCAACGGGAGAGGCCACAACAGTGAGAGGCCCACATATCTTAAAAAAAAAAAAAAAAAATGTAATTAAGATGGTAAATTTTATGTTACGTGTATTTTACTACAACTGAAAAAAAAGGAGAGAGAATGGCTGTGTAGATTAGTAACGCAAACAATTTCACAGGTAGCTTCAACTTGTTAAATCTTTAATGTTAGTGATGTAAAGACAATAAACTTTTTAAACCCCTAAAAAGAGCCTACTATGTGTCAGCCACTGGAGATACAAAGGAAAAGAAGACCAAGTCTTTGTTCCCATGGAGCTATAATTTTATTGTGGGAGAGTAGGTGGAGAAAACTTGTAAGCAAGTAAATAAAGAGAGATAGAGAGAGAGAGAGGACACAAATACCACTAACTGCTCTGCAGAAAATAAAAGGAATCAATGCCATGGAAAGGGTTACTGCTTTAGCCTAGAACAGGGCTTGGCAAGTGTTTTCTGTAAAGGGCCAGAGTAAATTTATAGGCTTTGTGGCCCTACAGTCTCTGTCTCAATTATCCAACTCTGATGTTGTAGCACAAAAGCAGCTCTAGACAGCAGATAAATAGGCATGGCTGTGCCCCAAGAAAACCTTATTTATGGACACTGACATTTGAATTTCATGTGATTTTCAGGTGTCAGAAAATATTCGTCTTCTTTTGATTTTCCCTCAATCATTGAAAAATGTCAAAACCGGGAACTTCCCTGGTGGCGCAGTGGTTGGGACTCCGCGCTCCCAATGCAGGGGGCCCGGGTTCGATCCCTGATCAGGGAACTGGATCCCACATGCATGCCGCAGCTAGGAGTTTGAATGCTGCAAGTGAGGAGCTGGCAAGCCTCAACTAAGTAGCCCACGAACCGCAACTAAGACCCGGCACAGCCAAATAAATATTTTTTAAAAATGTAAAAACCAAGCTCGAAGGCTGTACAAAATCAGGCGTTGGGCTGGGTTTGGTCCACGGGCTGTAGTTTCTGACTGCTGACTAAGGAGGCAGAGCAGAGCTCTCTGGGCAGGTGATATTTGGATTGAGACAAAAATGAGAAATGGGATCAGACATGCGAGGCTCTGGAGGAAGAGCATTCCAGGCAGGGGAAGCAGCAAATATACAAAGGCCCCGAGGTGGGAATGAGCTGCGTGTGTGTGTGAGACAGAGAAAGCTGGCGGCGGTGAAGTGTAGGGAGTGCCAATCAATCCTTTTCCTGGAATTCAGCTCTGAAATTTGTATATAAGAAGCTTTAAACAATGGAATAATCAATGTCTTCCATGCGCAGCAGAATTCCCACTGCCTGATGCATAGTGGTATCCTCCAAAAAACTGAATCTCACACTAAGTGACCCTGAGAAATTCACTCAACTCACCCTCCAGACTCTAGACTTCCCTTAAGTCCTTGTTGCCAGAATTTAGTTGGAGACAGACTCTCCTAAAATTCCTATATGATATGTTTCATTATTAAACTAAGTGAATTGAAATGAATTAAACTTTTTTTTCATGAAGTTCCTTGAGGTAACTGGAAATACTTTGGGTGTCAAAACTATCCCAGGTTTAGGGATCATTGGTCTGCAGAAATACAGTTCATGCTTAATAATTAATTAGAGGGACTTCCCTGGTGGCACAATGGTTAAGAATCTGCCTGCCAATGCAGGGGACATGGGTTCGAGCCCCGGTCCGGGAAGATCCCACGTGTCGCGGAGCTACTGAGCCCGCGTGCCGCAACTACTGAGCCCACGAGCCACAACTACTGAAGCCCATGCGCCTAGAGCCTGTACTCTGCAACGAGAAGCCACCGCAATGAGAAGCCTGTGCACCGCAACAAAGAGTAGCCCCCGCTCGCCGCAGCTAGAGAAAGCTCGCATGTGGCAACGAAGACCCAACGCAGCCAAAAAAAAAAAAAAAAAAAATTAATTAGAAATGAACAACTCAGCTTGGTTCTTGGTGAATTTAGTGGTTTCCCCACAGAATTCTCTAGCCTTCCAGGGCCACCCTTTCCTCTAATAACCAAGTCAAGTATCCAGAGTCCCCATCTAGAGGATCACAGGTGTTTACCTGTGCTCACCACAACAGCTCTGATTCCTGGGCTGGGGGAGGGCACCCTCTTGTCCCTGTGACTTGGCCCAGGCACCAGCTGACTTCGCTGTCTCCTCTGGGCATCAGCCATTGCCCACGGCTTGCTGCAACAGCTCTTGGTGACTGATTCACTGCACCCTATAACGGCTCCTCTGCTTTTTTCATTTCCCCAAAATGCTACCAACGCAATGGTGTTCTGTGTAAATCTTTTACTGGAGGATTAGGGGCAATGGCAGCCAATTCTAGTTTACTGAAACTTGAAGTTGGATCCTGGCCACGATTGTTCTTAAAGCCCCACTGACATTTACTGATGGGGAATTTCAAATGCCTGAACGGAATTATAGAGTCCTCTGGGAATTGAGAGAAGGGCGAACACTGCTGCTGGCTGAGGAGATGAGAGAAGGCCTTAAGAAAGGAAACACTTGGAAGCTGAAGAGTTCGTGGAAAGGCATTCTAGTTGATGAGAAGGGCCCAAGAGAGTAAAGATTTGGAGACCATTTGGGGTGCATATGAGGAAGGTTTGTCTCATGTACATGGTGATAATCAATAAGGAAGATAAGGATTGTTACTGGTAGTAATAAAAGAGTCAAATATATTTCAAGTTAGTAACTAACTAAAAATAAAACTGTATTTTGTGGTCTTAAGTATTGAAAAAATAATCTGCATTTCTAACAAGTTCCCAGGTGTTACTGAGGCTGCTGGTTCAAGGGCCGATCTATTGAGTAACGAAGTGGTGGACGTCTGTCATCGCCTGTGTGTAGTGTAGCATCTCATAAGTAGGGGGCTCTCAAAAGACGGTTGTTGAATGAATTAATAAATGCAAAGAGGAGGTCCTGACATCAAAGATCTTTTGACTATCATATACCAGTGCACAGTCTTTTATTAATTTTTACTTATTTGTCCACTTATTTATTTTTTGCAGATGACTCTGTTTCATGGGTCAGTGCAGAAAACTTATGGATTTTGGGCAGATATATGGTTCACCTATCCTTTGAAGAAATTATGAATATTAGTCCTATAGAAGTAAGTTGGAAAAGTTCATTTACATGTTCCCATCACTAATACTTCTGGGGTAAGGTGTATTCTAAACCTCTCACGTTTAGCCAGCCTGTCAAGGTGCCCTGGGAAATGAACACCCACCTCAGCTCAACATAACTTGAACATCTAAAGAAAATTCCTGGAATAAGACCTCAAGCAGTCAGTCATTGGATTGTGTTCTAGTGTAGAAAAGCTAAGAAAAGAACAAGGATTGTGGACTATTAAGATAGCTCTGATGTGAAAAAACATGATCTATAAATGTTGGCTACGAACCAAAAATCATTTAAGGGTATTTTTGTTCTCAAGAAAGGCCAAGGACGATAACTGTAGAGTTTCCGGTCCTTGGAAGCACGAACGCAAATGAAAAGCGATGTGGATTAATAGCACTTTATTTATGGTTTTACTTCTTTTGATAGATACTTCAGCATGTGTGATGGTTGGATTTTAACTCTAGAGTTTACAGTGGAGAAATACACATATTCGAGGTTACTTAACTCACCCGTCAGGTGTTCTCCTTCTGATGTTGGCCCGATGACACTAAAATCCCTGGGGTAGCATGATTTTAGAATGCAGCCTCCAAAGAATGCTGCCAACAGGGAGGCATTCGTAAGCAGTTTGGGGCTTGCCACCAGTTTTTATCCTGTGTGCCCTAACTTTCTGCTGGGCCAGTGAGAGAAGTGTTTGCATCAGATGACTGGCTTGTTCAAGGACCGATTGACCCAACAATATCTGGTTGTTGTGAAACCAGAGGCAGAACGAGGTTTCTCTTTTTACCTGGGAGGCTGGAAATATTTCAAATATCTCTCAGTTTTATAATTCCCAGTTATAAAATGGATTAAACTTCCATTTTACTCTCCAAAAGAAGTTGAGTGAATTTCAGGAAGTCGATAGAGGTTAAATTCTTAGGAAACTGGGCCCCTAGCGAGGAATTTCTGAGATTCAGATGCCATTTGCACCATTTCTTCATCTTCTAAAAATGTAGAGAAGGGAGGTGAAGCCACAGAGTGCCAATGCTAAGAGGGAATTTCATATAGACGGAGAGTACAATTCTTAAGGGAGAGACAACTTTTTGAGACCTTTAAGCGCAGAATAACCATGCGTTGAAATATTGGAGACTTCAGTGCAAAAAAGTGAACAAGAATAGAAAGAATCTGAATAGCATATTTAATAAAGTTGAATATATTATATGTATTTACATAATATAGGTGTGTTATATATTATGTAAACATACATTTACATATATATTATATACGTATATTCAACTTTGTATCTTACAAAGAGAACACACACTCTTTTTTATCACCTGAGGGTCATTTATAAACTGACTCATCTATTAAAAAAATTCCGATTCCCCAAAGCAAACAATGTATGGACCATATTCTCTGACCTCAATAAAGCAAATCTAGAAATAAATGTGCTAATATTAGCTTTAAAAAAGTTCAACTGCTCAGATAGTAAAAACAAACAAACAAACAAAAAACTTTCCTAAATAACAGTTGGATTGAAGAGGAAACTAAAGCAGCAGTTACAGACCATTAAGAAATCAATGACACTTATGGTTACCAAAGGGGAGAGGGGGTGGGAGGCATAAATTAGGAGTTTAGGATTAGCAGATACAAGTTACTATATATAAAATAGATAAACCACAAGGTCCTACTGTATAGCACAGGGAACTGTATTCAATGTCTTGTAATAAACTATTATAGGGAAAAAGAGAAATCAATGAAAATGAGACATGGGCACCTCCAAGTGCCAAGAGTAGGGCACAGCACAGACCAGCACGGTGGGGCTGCACAGGGCCACTTCATTCCGCCACACTGATCTTCCTGTCCTTGTCCACCAGATTGGGCTGTTTATCAGCTATGACAACGCCACCAAGCAGCTGGACACGGTTTATGACATCACACCTGAACTGGCCCAGGCATTTCTGGAGAGAATCAGCTCCTCCAACTTTGATGTGAGGAATACCTCTACCATCCACAGGCAAGGGGCGTGGGCGTTGGGCCCTTGGAGCTGTTTCTCAAGATGCCATCTAAGCATCAGCTTCCTCTGAGCAGCAAAAGACCCGGGGAGGAAAGAGAGGTGGCTGGTCCATGTCTTTGGAGAGTTCCATGTCTTTGTGCATGTGAGGGAGGTGTTTCCCCAAAGAGACCCCTTTCAAGAGGTTCTGAAGTGGGGAAGAAAACAAATGCTTTTTAAGCATCTCCTATGTGCCAGACATTTTATGCAACCTTATCAAGCGCTAAGATTCCAGCTCTGGGCACGAAAATGGAACATTTTAAATAGTACTCCATCTATTTCAAGGTAAATGTGTAATTTCCAAGAGGTTGGGTTGAGTATTGGAAATAGCTCATGGGTACCCATATTTGTGAACCCCTTGTTATCCAGACTCTCAGGTGGGGAGCCCTGGGATGCGATCAGCTCTAGAATTTAGCGATTGTAACATGATCCCCCAGAACCATTTCCAGCAGGGGAGGACCAGGAGCTGCACACCTGGTGACCCCAGAAAGCATTTGAATGTTGGGGGGGGTGTGCAGTGGGGAGGGGTGACGGGCACTGTTCACCCATCTTCTCTCCATCTCCCAGGGCCTTACTGTCACAGTGCTTCCTCTGACATTACCACATGACCTTACATTTTTCAAAGCACTTGCAGAGAATGTTCTCATATAAAACTCTTACACTGGGGCTTCCCTGGTGGCACAGTGGTTGAGAGTCTGCCTGCCGATGCAGGGGACGCGGGTTCGTGACTCGGTCCGGGAAGATCCCACATGCCGCGGAGTGGCTGGGCCCGTGAGCCATGGCCGCTGAGCCTGCGCGTCCGGAGCCTGTGCTCCGCAACGGGAGAGGCCACAACAGTGAGAGGCCCGCATACCGCAAAAAAAAAAACCCCAAAACCAAAAAAAAACACCTCTTACACCTCTTGCCCTATCCTTAGTAATTTTCACCATTAGCATGGCTCCCATTGTTTTTTTTTGTATAGTTACGCCAAAAATAGCTTAGCGATTAAGAATATGGGACCTGGAACCAGACTTCCTGGGTTTAATCCTGGCTCTGCCACTTACAAGTTGTGTGATCTTGGCCATATTACTGTGCCTCTCTGTGCCTCCATTTTCCCATCTGTAAAATGGGAGCTACTAAGCTGCCTACCTCATTAAGACACTTGTAAAGATTAAGAACATCTGCACAATATGGGGATATATGTATATGTATAGCTGATTCACTTTGTTATACAGCAGAAACTAACACACCATTGTAAAGCAATTTTACGCCAATAAAGATGTTAAAAAAAATCTGCAAATAGTAAGTGGTCAAGAAATATTAGTTATCCTTAACATGGTTATTAATATTCAGTCTTCACTTCTTCTGAGTTTTCTTTTTTCATCAGACACACTTTCAGATCCTTTCCCTGGCCTGGTTGCTTTCCGGTGGACATGTCTGAGAGTGTCAGTGTCTGATCAAGATCGACCAGGTGGTCCAGCCATACTTAAGTTAAGTAGATTTCATACTAATGCTAAGAGCATCCACTGATGAAGTGCTTAGTATCCACCAGGAAGTATGCTAATTAGTTGGTATGCCTTTTCTCATTTAACTCTCACAGTATTCCTCATTCCTTCATTCATCATATTTAAGGAAACCTCCCCATTAAAAGCTTAGAGAGGCAGGGCTACCCTGTAGTCCAGTAGTACAGAGCACAGCCATGTGCTGCAGGCTTTCAGAGAAGTTAAGCAACTTGCTACAGGTCAGGTGTCTTGTAGAGCTGGGCTTCAAACTCCAGTTGGCCTGAAGCTATGTTCTTGACCACTAGATGCAGTGCTCCCCGTGAGACCAGGATTCAAATCCCATCTCTGCTCCTACGTTGTTCTGCCTCTTGTGTTTTTTTTTAAAGATTAAATTATTTTATTCAATAGATTTTTTTTCATTAAGAAGTTTATTTATTTATTTAAAAAGTTTTTTTTTAACATCTTTATTGGAGTATAATTGCTTTACAGTGGTGTGTTTCTGCTTTATAACAAAGTGCCTCTTGTGTTTTTTCCCTTTTGAAGTCACCATCATCTGGTGATGTTGGTTATAAAGCACCCTGGAAATAAACCTCTGCCTCAGAGAATCCCTCAGGGTGGACAAACCCCTTATCTCTGAGTGGAAAATTGGGGTTTTTCTGTGGCTAATTGAGCACATGCTTTCCTTGTGCCCCTTATTGCCTCAGGAGGAGAGATAGCAGAGTTGGTTGGATCTAGATTTAAGGCCCGGCACCACTACTTGCCTTGGGCAAGTCACTTGATCTCTCTGAGTCTCAGTTGACCCTTCTGTGAAATGGGGCTAATGAGAGCACCTACCCTGCAGGGCTGTGATGAGATAATCCAGGTAAAGGGCTCAGCACAGTACCTGGTACGTGGCAGTTGCTATGATCGTGACCTCTCGGTTCTAACTGGGGTGGGGCTGCGGCTGTGGCCCCCAGCTCTGCGCCCTCCACCAGCATCCCTTGTCTTCTCACACAGGCTGGGGCTGCTGGTTTGTTTCTACGATGACCTGGAGCTGCTGGACGCCGCTGTGGCCCAAGTCCTCCTTCACCAGATGATCAAGTGCAGCCACCTGAGGGGCTTCCAGGCTGGTGTTCAGAAGGTGCAGAAGGGCTACAGGGCCCTGGAGCCTCAGCATCAGTTTCACTAGCCAGAGAAATGGGAAGAACAGTCTTGCCTGGCCTTTGAGAGAAAACATGTAGGGTTTATCAAGATCTAGGTCCAGCCTCACAGGTGGTATCTCAAACACTGGGATGAGCTTAAAATGGGAAGAAACCATAAAAAATGGTAGGAAAAGCTTGAATAGATCAAAATTCAATCAGAGTGGCCACTTCAAACTTAAATGTGCATAAGGTGGCTTGGGGATCTTAAACGCAGATTTAAGGTCTGGGTGGGGCCTGAGCCTCTGCATTTCTAACAAGCTTCCAGGTGATGCTGAAGCTGCTGGGCTGGTGACCGTGAGTGGCATAGTGAGGAGATACGGAGTGGCTGGGCCCGTGAGCCATGGCCGCTGAGCCTGCGCGTCCGGAGCCTGTGCTCCGCAACGGGAGAGGCCACAACAGTGAGAGGCCCGCATACCGCAAAAAAAAAAACCCCAAAACCAAAAAAAAACACCTCTTACACCTTCTTGCCCTATCCTTAGTAATTTTCACCATTAGCATGGCTCCCATTGTTTTTTTTTGTATAGTTACGCCAAAAATAGCTTAGCGATTAAGAATATGGGACCTGGAACCAGACTTCCTGGGTTTAATCCTGGCTCTGCCACTTACAAGTTGTGTGATCTTGGCCATATTACTGTGCCTCTCTGTGCCTCCATTTTCCCATCTGTAAAATGGGAGCTACTAAGCTGCCTACCTCATTAAGACACTTGTAAAGATTAAGAACATCTGCACAATATGGGGATATATGTATATGTATAGCTGATTCACTTTGTTATACAGCAGAAACTAACACACCATTGTAAAGCAATTTTACGCCAATAAAGATGTTAAAAAAAATCTGCAAATAGTAAGTGGTCAAGAAATATTAGTTATCCTTAACATGGTTATTAATATTCAGTCTTCACTTCTTCTGAGTTTTCTTTTTTCATCAGACACACTTTCAGATCCTTTCCCTGGCCTGGTTGCTTTCCGGTGGACATGTCTGAGAGTGTCAGTGTCTGATCAAGATCGACCAGGTGGTCCAGCCATACTTAAGTTAAGTAGATTTCATACTAATGCTAAGAGCATCCACTGATGAAGTGCTTAGTATCCACCAGGAAGTATGCTAATTAGTTGGTATGCCTTTTCTCATTTAACTCTCACAGTATTCCTCATTCCTTCATTCATCATATTTAAGGAAACCTCCCCATTAAAAGCTTAGAGAGGCAGGGCTACCCTGTAGTCCAGTAGTACAGAGCACAGCCATGTGCTGCAGGCTTTCAGAGAAGTTAAGCAACTTGCTACAGGTCAGGTGTCTTGTAGAGCTGGGCTTCAAACTCCAGTTGGCCTGAAGCTATGTTCTTGACCACTAGATGCAGTGCTCCCCGTGAGACCAGGATTCAAATCCCATCTCTGCTCCTACGTTGTTCTGCCTCTTGTGTTTTTTTTTAAAGATTAAATTATTTTATTCAATAGATTTTTTTTCATTAAGAAGTTTATTTATTTATTTAAAAAGTTTTTTTTTAACATCTTTATTGGAGTATAATTGCTTTACAGTGGTGTGTTTCTGCTTTATAACAAAGTGCCTCTTGTGTTTTTTCCCTTTTGAAGTCACCATCATCTGGTGATGTTGGTTATAAAGCACCCTGGAAATAAACCTCTGCCTCAGAGAATCCCTCAGGGTGGACAAACCCCTTATCTCTGAGTGGAAAATTGGGGTTTTTCTGTGGCTAATTGAGCACATGCTTTCCTTGTGCCCCTTATTGCCTCAGGAGGAGAGATAGCAGAGTTGGTTGGATCTAGATTTAAGGCCCGGCACCACTACTTGCCTTGGGCAAGTCACTTGATCTCTCTGAGTCTCAGTTGACCCTTCTGTGAAATGGGGCTAATGAGAGCACCTACCCTGCAGGGCTGTGATGAGATAATCCAGGTAAAGGGCTCAGCACAGTACCTGGTACGTGGCAGTTGCTATGATCGTGACCTCTCGGTTCTAACTGGGGTGGGGCTGCGGCTGTGGCCCCCAGCTCTGCGCCCTCCACCAGCATCCCTTGTCTTCTCACACAGGCTGGGGCTGCTGGTTTGTTTCTACGATGACCTGGAGCTGCTGGACGCCGCTGTGGCCCAAGTCCTCCTTCACCAGATGATCAAGTGCAGCCACCTGAGGGGCTTCCAGGCTGGTGTTCAGAAGGTGCAGAAGGGCTACAGGGCCCTGGAGCCTCAGCATCAGTTTCACTAGCCAGAGAAATGGGAAGAACAGTCTTGCCTGGCCTTTGAGAGAAAACATGTAGGGTTTATCAAGATCTAGGTCCAGCCTCACAGGTGGTATCTCAAACACTGGGATGAGCTTAAAATGGGAAGAAACCATAAAAAATGGTAGGAAAAGCTTGAATAGATCAAAATTCAATCAGAGTGGCCACTTCAAACTTAAATGTGCATAAGGTGGCTTGGGGATCTTAAACGCAGATTTAAGGTCTGGGTGGGGCCTGAGCCTCTGCATTTCTAACAAGCTTCCAGGTGATGCTGAAGCTGCTGGGCTGGTGACCGTGAGTGGCATAGTGAGGAGATACAGCAGTGGTTCTCGAACATGGTTCTATATTAGTGGCACGCCCCTCCCCCAGGCTCTACCCCCCAGAGATTCTTGTGTCATTGGTCTGGGCTATGGCCTCAGATGCAGCCAGGGTGGAGAGCAGTGGAATGGAATGTATTTGCTGAGTTCCTAGACCAAGGTTTTGGACCAATAGGCACATGGGGACTGTCTCATTTCCCTCCTCACTCCATCTCTCTCTCCTTTCTTCCCTTAAAGTCTTAATTCTGCCCGGCTTCTCTCACTTCTTTTTGTCTTTCTCATTGTTTTAATTGAAAAGATGACATGAGAGCAGTATTCAAGAAAGTCTGATAACATCGTCAATAATTCCACAGCAGTTTCTCACACATCACAGAACCCTCGGTCCCATTTGGCATTTTACATAGTAGGCATTGTCTTGGTCAGTGCATATTTTTGTTTTCCAGGAAGAGCATCCTTCCCAAGCAAGCTTGAGCAAAAATAAGAAAATAAATGTATTTTAAGGACACAGAGGTAGCTGTGACCAAGAAGAAAGTCAGATACAATGAGATATGAGAAAACCCTTTGGATCATCTAGGTCAGTACTCAAACCTGAGGACGCATCAGAATCACCTGGAGGGCTTGTTAAAAACAGCTTGAAAACATACCCACATCCAGAGCCTCTGATTCAGGAGGTCTGGGGCGGAGCCTGAGAACCTGCATTTCTAACAACTTCCCAGGTGATACTGATACTACTGGTCAAGGACCACACTTTGAGAACCACTGCTTTAGGCCTTTTGCAGACTGGGAGCTGAGCTTTAGGGAAGGGGAGCTGCTGAATTTGGAGAAAGCCAGGAACTGACAGCTGTTTCTTTCAGTTTACTCTGCTGCCCCCAAGTGGCCATCTAGAACACTTGCGTACGTTCGTCTGACATGAAGATATGGTTCATGCAAGTTCAGGTGTTAAAACGTGAACCGTCCTCATTTTTTTGTACAGAGGTCACGTTGCAATAGATGAGTTTATCACCTTCTGTACTGGAAGCAGTAGAGAAACACACTTGACTATAACTAGACAGGCATGTTACAAAAAATAATGAAGGGGATCACAGAAATATGAAAACCTGTAACAATTTTAAATGAAAAAAAAAGAGCAGAAAATTGCACTTGTGTTCATGTTACAACTATGTAAAGACTACATGCCACAGTTTATTTATAAAGGCATAATAAGTTTTGGAAACATATACACCCAATTGCTAATCATAGTAATTTGTTTTGAGGTAAGATTTTCAGGAGACTTTCACTTTCTTGTTACTGTTGAGAATTATTTTTACATAGATTATATATTACTATGAACCCCCCCCCCCAGCTATTTCATGAAAGAAAAGCAGCCATATAGACAGGATATAGAGTTCAAGGTCATAAAAATAAAATAGTTGCTACGGGAGTGTGGCTGAGTTACGGGTAAAGTGAACAAAATTTCCTCCTGCCATGCTTTAAGGTTGATTTAATAACCAATTAATATTTAAATGAAGCACAAAGCGAATTTGTAGCATATGAAAGTCAAGGCCAGAGGAGGTGGTGTTCTCAGTGGGGCGACTCACGGTCTGGGCTTAGCAGGAGTCCCTCTCCTTTTGACAGGGCAGGTGGGTCGAGGGTGCATCCCGGGGTGTAGTCAGAAGGAACCACCATCTTGCTTGCTATCGACCCTCATCCCAGCTTGCTCCCCTTCTAGCTCAAAGCCGACCTCCTGGAAATTGCCACAGAGAACCAGACCCTCAACGAGACCCTGGGCTCTTTGTCGGATGCAGTTGTGGGCTTGACCCACAGTCAGCTGGAATCCCTCTGCCCTGAGGCTGTGCATGGCGCCATCTCGACCCTCAACCAGATCTCGGGCTGGGCCAAGAGCCAGGTCATCATCTTGTCTGCCAAATACCTGGCCCATGAGAAGGTCAGTTGGAGCTTGAACTCTGTTTTAATGCCCTGAGACCCAAGGGCCAGTTATACACACACAACAGGGGCAGCCAATCAGTAAGAAGATGGCGCCAAGGGGGACTACCTGGGTTCGAATCCTTGGTCTGCCACTTATTAGCTGTGTGACACTGGAGAATTGGCTTAACTTCTCTTGGCCTCAGTGTCCCAATTTGTAAGACGGGGATACAATAGCACCTGTTGCATAGGATTATGTGAGTCAGCACACAGGAAGAGATTAGAACAACACATGACCTAGAGTATGAGCTCAATGAGTGTTAGCTTTCTCTGAGTTAATCATTTAAGCTTCCCAACAACCGTCTCAGGTCAGTAGTGTTATAACTTCCACTTTCTCGGTCATTCATACGAGGCACAGAGTGTAAAAGGGAATTGCCAAGGCCACATGAAAGGGACAGAGCTGGGACTGAACCCAGGGCATCTGGCTTCACATCCTGCTTGCTTCACTCCCATGCTAACTACTTACATCATGGCACCATGACCAATGCCCATCCATTCTTACTTTCTGACTCAAGACCAATGACAGACCATTCATCTTGTCCCTTCAGGACTTCTGGTGACTTTCATCTGAAGGCTTTGCAGACCTTCTGTTTTGACTGGGGCCACATGGATCCACTCTGTGAATCTGATTTTAGGGAGCTGAGGGACACTTGTCTCATTCCTCACAGCCCTGGACCAAGAGGCTTGTCTCATTCCTGTGTCCAACTCTTCCTCCAGAGGGGGTGAGGTGACTTTTGCTAAGAAGCCAAGAGCTCAAAAGTTCTTGCCTTCTTTGGGGACAGTAAGAGACTGTCCATTCTACAGGGAAAAACTACAGGAAACCACTCAACGGTTTTTTGCAGAACCAAGGAAATGTCTCTGATTATATTACATCTAGCGTCTTCACTCCAAAGGAGTGGGGGAAAAACCAAGCATGATTCCTGTTAGGCCAGCTATAGTTGTATTTGTCATAAAATATGACTCATGTCCTGAAACACTTCTTTTCTTCAACTCAGAGCTTCCACATGAATGTAGATGAGCGTGGGACTTTGCCGTGTCACATGCCTGCCGGTGACATACTGAGGCCAATACTGAGGCCAGTGGGCTTTCTCAAGGTCCCATGAGAGGGCGTGGGCTGGGTAAACTAAGAGTCCCACGACCTACCCGAAGGTTCTTGCCCATTGTTGCCAACGTGGGCCCAGTATCGCCTGATGTTCAGATCTTTTTTTTTAATAAAGCAGAAACTAATATGGATTTTTATAAGATTCCTCCAATATTTAAATCTTGTCAACTAGTTCAGATTACACACAGAAAAGCCCATTGCCTGGTCAGCTGTGGCACATGGATGGCACATTGCTAGTTGTGCTGTGGCCTCAGGTGGCATAGTAATTCCCCCAGTGGCACAGTTACTGGGGTCTTGTGTTTTGATACCTAACTCTCTTTCCTGATGGAAGGAAGGAGGATCTGGGAGGGCAGCTTGTGTTTTGGTCACGGTGGTGCCCCAGCACCCGTCTGGATACTTGGCCTGCAGTAGGGCCTAGTAAACGTCCGAGTGGTGGAGGCCCGGAGCTGGGCCTCATCCTCCCTGGCCGGTGCCCCCAGGTGCTGTCCTTCTACAACGTCAGCCAGATGGGCGTGCTACTGGCTGGGGTGGGCACCCAGGCCTTCCACGCCATGGACCGCAGGGACCTCGTGCAGCTCCTGAGAAGCGCCATCTCCCTGCACGTGTCCGACTTGTCACCTGCCCAGCAGCACGGTGTCTTGAGCAAGGTGAGAGGAAAATGTCTGGTCCGCAGCCCTGGGGCTCACAGAGCGTGTGGTTTTGGGGCTTTGTGAGTGGTCTGTATCTTTAGGTGGGGTTGTTCTGAACCTGAAGAATGCCTCCCCCTGACGCCCACCTTCTCTCCTTTCCAGAAGGAGCCTCTGGGGGTTGTGCCTTATTCTCTCCAGACCCTGGTGCTCTCTCCAGTCAGTCGAATCTGGAAGACTTTTCTTCAATTAGGTTTCTTGCTGTAATAATGTTTTAGGAGTTTGGTTTTCAAATGTGAAAATGAATCCTGAATCCCCCTACTGCTTCTGAACGCCCCTCCCTTCATCCTCTGAAGCCATGTCCATATTCCTCTTTCTCACTTGCAGTGGGTCTTCTGGGCATCCTATTCTATCAGACCTGCCAGGTCCTACTGTACAATCTGTTAAGAAACCAACCCAAAGGGTTCAGCCTAATTTTAACCAACACCTTGCAGATAGCTGTCACGCCTATGGTTAAATTAAAGAGTGTGGGGTTTGGGGATAAGACAGACTTGGGCTTAAATCTCATGTATCGACTTTCAGCCTTACTCGTTAAGCCTCGGTTTTCTTATCTGTAAAATGGGGATAAGGATCATCTCCACCTCCTTGGGTTGCTGAGCAGACCTGATGGATTTTATTGCCAGTGAAGCACTAGACAGAGTGCCTGGCCCTCACCCAATGCTCCATGTACCTTCTACAAGGGCGTTATTATGTTTCTTCTCACTTTTGACAGGTGATGGAAGCAGGAGATACCGCCTCGGGCATTGTGGAAATACAAGGGGCTTTCTTTAAGGAAGTGTCTCTCTTTGATTTATGGAGGGAACCTGGATTCAACTCCACAGTCCTGAAAGAGAAGGAGCTCCGGCGGAGTCAGGTACGACTGTGACTCCTAGAGGTGGTGCCTGGGTTTCTGACTGTCTTGTGGGAAAGGTCTGTGCTAAGGTTAATTTGTTAAAAGAAACTTATTTCTTGTGATTAAGCTCAGGAGATAGAAGAGCGTAGTGTTAAGTTAGACGAGACCCGAGCATGAATTCCGGGGCTGCTGTTATTTAACTTTGGGGTCACTGCTTCTCCTCCTGCGGCCTCAGTTTTCTCACGTGCAAAACAGGGATCATTTCTCATGAGAATAATGCTGGGCAGTGCACTGTACATAAGAGCAGTTATCACTGGGGCCTCCTGGGGAGGGTTGTGCTGTGGAGGCCGACTTGCGGCCTCAGAACTTCCCCTGACTTGCTTTTCATTCCCTCACTTGTCAGTGTTTGTGGAGCCCCTGCCCCTCAGGTGCCAGGCGCTGTGCGTGGTGCTGGGGACACAGAAGTGAACAAAACAGAGGGAAATCCCTGCCCTCAGGGGGCTTCCATCCTAGCGAGGGAGACAGTGCGGAAGGTCAGCAATTAAACGTGTGCCCTGTTAGGTGACAGATGATGCTGATGAGCACTAAGGAGGAAGTAAACCAGGGGGAATGCCAGGCCTTTTAGGGGGTGGGGAGTGAGCTGTTTAGACAGGTGACCTCGCTGAGCTCAGAGAGGTTGTGCAGTGGCCGTTGTGAGGACTGCCTTCTACCCTGGGCAAGAAAGGGAGCTGAGGGGCGTCTAAGAAGGGACAGGATCTGACTTTGGTTTTCGAAGACTCACTCTGGCTGCTGCTTGGGGACTGAGTTGAGGAGAGCAGGGAGGAAACAAAGGGACCAGTTAAGAGGCTACTGCGTACAGTGGCCTGGACCAGGTGTTGGCAATGCAGGTGGTGACCAATGGTCAGATTCTGGATACAGTTTGAAAGTTAACAGGGACAGAATTGGCTGTCGGATTGGATGCGGGTGTGACAGAGGGGAGGCATCAGGCCTTACGTGCCCATGATCTGTTGCTGGTTACCCACCAGCTCCAGGTTCAGTGGGGTAGCAATTATTTTATTTACTCCCATGGTTCCCAAGGCTCTTGCTTAGGGTTGTTCACAAAGTTGGATTCAGCTGGTGGCTGGGCCTGGCATCTCATTCATGTGTCTGACATCTGGGCTGGGGAGACTCAAACAGCTGGGGGTGTCTCTGTCTGTTTGGGTGTGGTCTCTCCATGTAGTGGGTTGAACGGTACCCCTCCAAAAGTTATGTCCACCCAAAACCTGTGGGTGGGAATGTGACCTTATTTGGAAAAAAGGGTCTTTGAAGATTTAATTAAGGTCTCAAGATGAGATCCTCCTTGATTATCTGAATGGGCCCTAAATCCAATGACAAGTGTCCTTATAAGAGCGGAAAACGCAGACGGCAGAAGAGAAGACAGACTTGAAACACACAGAGAAGGCCACGTGAAAACGGAGTCAGAGACTGGAGGTGTGCAGCCACAAGCCAAGCAGAAGCCACTAGAAGCTGGAAGAGGTGGGGGAAGATTCTCCCCAAGAACCTTCAGAAGAAACCTAGTTTGCCAACACCTTGATTTTGGACCTCTGGCCTCCAGAGAATAAATTTCTATTGTTTTAGGCCACCAGGTTTGTGATAATTTGTTATGGCCTTTCTAGGTGTTGGATACTGTTCAGAATGGTGGCTTTGGGCAGCTGGCTTTATAGGGGTGGTTCAGGGCTCCCAAGGTGAGTGTCCCGAGAGAGAGCTGGGGGAAGCTGTCATCTTTGGCGACCTTGGAAGTCAAATAGCATCACTTCTGCTGCGCTCTGTCTGTTGAGGCTGTCGCAAAGCTCCCCACCATGCCACCCACCTCCAGCTACAAGCGGACTCCATCTCTTTTTTTTAACTTTTTTTTTTTTTGCGTTATGTGGGCCTCTCACTGCTGTGGCCTCTCCCACTGCAGAGCACAGGCTCCGGACGCGCAGGCCCAGCGGCCATGGCCCACGGGCCCAGCTGCTCCGCGGCATGCGGGATCCTCCCGGACCGGGTCACAAACCCGTGTCCCCTGCATTGGCAGGCGGACTCTCAACCACTGCGCCACCAGGGAAGCCCCAGACTCCATCTCTTGATGGGGGAGTGGCTCCGGAAGCTTCTAGAAGAGCATATTAGGCAGAAAATATGCGATCACTTTGGAAAATATGTCCTGCCACGTATGCTTTCAAGATATTTTTGTCTCAGCAACTGAGTTGATGGAGATGCCATTTCCTGAGATGGCGGAGATGATGGGGGGACCCTGGAACTTGATCCTGTGCCTGAGGAAATCTCTGGGGCCACACGCAGAGTGCCTGGAACTTACCTCCCCTGCTGCTCCTTTCTCCTGGGCTCAGCTGTCATGTCACCCATGCCTCCACCTAATGCCAGCTCATAATTTATTCTGTTCAGGGAATTATGTTCAAAGTTTCAGAGTCTATAAAATAGATGAATGTCGTATTTGATTGTGTATGCACGTTAGGTGTTCTGTAAAATTACGTTCCTTGAAACAAATGACCCCCCTGCCTCCTAGGCCTTGCTCTCCTTGGGGCCCACCAGGGAGGGCTTGAGGGGAGCGCTGTTGTGAGAAGGACTTACTTTACTGATGGAACTTCCTAGCCCATCCTGGTCTATTCATCTGTCCGTTTTGTTTTCTGGGATGCCGTGTGTTCAGAAACAGCAGGTGGGCATGAAAATAGGGGCTCTAGGGGGTCCTCAACTGGGCAGCAGCTTCTTAGAGCACAGGAAGTAAACTTCCAGGCTTGCTGCCCTGGCTTTGCTCCTCATTCACCTCCTGGAGCACCGGGTCACCTTGGGTGTGAGAGCATGGACTCTGCAATTACCTGACACCAGCTCAAGTCCCAGCTCTGCCGCTTAGCAATTGTGTGGTTCTGGGTAAGTAACAAAGCCTCCATTTTCCCATCTGTAAAATGGGAGCATAGGACTTGTCACGGTAGGTGAGTGCTTCATCCCCGTGGCAATCATTCTCTTCCCTCAGGCCTTGTTCCTGTTTGAGCTTCTGTCAAAGACAACCAGGAGGCCCGAGGAGCTCTTGAGGTAAGCCTGGGGCTGACGAGCCCTCTGGAGTCTCCCTCCCGAGGAGCCTATTTCCCAGGAGGGAGAGTTGGACAGTCCTGCCTGCAGCTGGTGTCAGATCGGATCTGCCTTTGCTTGCTCCTTATTTCCTCTTCCCTACTCCCCTTTTCTCCTGGGTCCCTGTTTTGTTCTGTAGCGCAGGGCAGCTGGTCAAAGGTGTGATGTGCTCCCACATTGAGGCCATGAGCGTGGACTCCTTTCTGGCTCATTTCCAGTATTTTGAGAACAACTTCTCTCTGCTTTCACCGTATCAGGTACCCTCGAAGCACTTCCTTGTTTCTAATTCTCTCTCCCTACCTGATCGCTGGGTGGATTAACTGTGGCATCTTAAAATACTTGTGCCAGGATCATACTGATGCAAGTGATGATATGGGGCCAAATACTGAGCCAGGTTTTCTCCAATTTCTTTTTTAAAAGCTCCACATACCTATGTCTCTACAGCCAGAGTTTCAGTAGATTGGCTATTCTATACCCAGATTTGAACCCCAAAATTCACTTGGAAGGGATACCGTTTTGCATGTTCACAATTATGCTTTCCTGGGCCTGCAGGTCATACCCTCATCTAACTTTCATACCCTTTCCAGAGGTAGCCTAGAATGGAAATAGTCCTCTAGGAGAAGTTAAGTTTTCATTTAAAACTTCATTTTCCAAATAGTTAAGGAGACTCTTTAACCCTTTGGGGAGACCAGAGGCAGTGACTGACTTTCACTGTATCTAAGTAAGTAAAAGCAGGCCTTGGGGGCAGCTTTGGACTTGGAGTGCAAACGGTCGGCTGTACAGAGTCTGAGAGGGTGAGCAGGTGGCCCGGTGCATTTCAGATCTGAATGAAAAGTTTCCAAACAATGACTTTTCTTCCCGAGGGCCAGGAAGGGAAAAGCCACGTGTATAATCCTTTGAGATCATTAGAGGAACAGGAAAATTTTTAATGAAGCCTGTCATTCCCTCAGACTGTTCATTCTGTCAGTGGTTCTCAAACTCGAGCTTGCGTCAGCATTGCCTGGAAGGCTTGTCCACTGGGTATAACGTTTCAGTTTTGGTGGATGAATGAGTTGTGGAGATGTGCTGTACAACACAACACCTGCAGTTAACAATACGGTATCTGCATTTCACAATTCGCTAAGAGGGTTGCTCTCAAGTTTTGTGCTCTGTCCACAAAAACCAAAACAAAGGGACAGGAGGACACTTTGGGAGCTGTCGGCCATGCCTATTACCTTGATTGTGGTCGTGGTATCACAGATGTTTGCATATGCCCAAGTCATCAAAGTGTATGCATTAAATATGTGCAGTTCTTTGTATATTGATTATACCTCAATAAAACTGTTAAAAAACCAGAGATTGCAGAGCCCCACTTGCAGAGTTTCCCTGGGGTTTCTGGGGTGAAGCCTGATATTTTTCATTTCTAATGGTTCCCTGGTGAGAACCACTGAACTATATTAAAAGCCTTTCCCAGGTAGGGTGGGAAGCAGGTTATTTCTGAAACCTGGACCTTGGCATGGCTGTCTCCTTCCACTCATCAAACTGATGCAATGGATGGAGTTCAGGCCAGCTTTGAGGAAGGCCTACATGTTCAAACAGGAAGAGTTGTCCCAATAACGCTCCTTACCTGATTTTGCCCAGTTCTCAGAACCTTCAAATACCAGTTAATTAGAAAATTTGCCTTTATTGTTTATCTTTTTGCTGAAAGCACATTATTATAAAACAAAACAATAGAGAGAAAGTAAAGTTTCTCCTAGAGCATGGTTTCAACAGGGGACCATTTGGCCATATCTGGAGACACCTTTGGTTGTCACACCTGGGGGAGATGCTACTGGCACCTAGCAAGTAGAGGCCAGGGATGCTACTTAACATCCCATAACGCAGAGGACTGCTCCTGCAACACAGAGTTACACTGTCCAAAATGTCAGTAGCGCTGAGGCTGAGAATCCCTGCTCCAGAAGTAACTACAGAGAAAGTTTGCTATTGACTTGGAGAATTTTTCGTATATATAGAACATATCTACATGTAATTTAAGACACACAAATGAGCTCATACCATACACAGTGTTCTGTTTAAATGTATATAACGCACGCACGCACGCACGCGCGCACACACACACACACACGCCCACGCCCACGCATAAATCTACCGTATGGAAACAAAGTAGTTGCATAGTATTCCATTGTATGGCTGTACCATAATTTACTTAACCAGTCCCCTACGGATGTATATTAAGGTTACATCTCACTGCTTGCAGTTATAAATAAAACTGTGGTGAGCATTCTCAGACTTAAATTTTTGTGTGCATCTTATTATTGTCTCAGTTTCCTCATCCACAAATTGGGTGCAGTAGTGTTACCTACACTGTAGGGTGTTCTGTTTAATAAGTGAACGTATGTAAAGCACTTAGAACAGTGCCTGACACACCAAAAGGACAATCTGTGTTTGCCCTTATTATTATTGGACTAAATTCCTGGAACTGCTTTAATCTTTTAGATTAATTGTTTGGCGTGGAAATACTGGGAAGTTTCCAGGTCCTCTATGCCACCCTTCCTCTTGGCTACACTCCCGTAAGTGAACATCAGTCTCCCTTTCTGGCTCAGTAAGATTGGCAGGTGTCACCAAAGCCAAAGTGATTCTGTCTCCCTGGGTGTTGGTGAGGAAACAGGGGCAAGTGGACAGTGCCTTCGACAGTTAAGTCCTTGAGAATCAGGATTTAAATTCTGAGCCTCACGTTGATATTTTAGACGGACTCTCCTGCTTTTTCTTGTTATTTAAAAACCAAAGCCAAAACAACCTAAGCCTGAATGAGTGAGTGCCAGTGAAGCAGGTCACATCTGGGCTGGCCTCACAGCTGTGTCCAGGCTCCAGGGGAATCAGGGCTGATGGAAGCAGTGGGGATTTCTCCTGGTATGTGTGGGTGTTCAGGCATGGGGGGCGGCCCTGCTTGTTAAATATGGTCTGGACACTGTTTCTCTCTTTTCCTCTTTATTTCCCTCTCCCTTCTCTTGCTGCCATTGTCTACATTGAATTAAAAATATTTAGTGAGTGCTTACTACATACTAAGCTCTCAGAGATAAGTAAATTTTCCCCTTATAAGAGCTTACAGTCTCATGGAGGAAAAACAGACAAGCATGAAGCCAATTGTAATATCAAGTTGATATTTGGTTGAAAGTGACAGAACCTTGACTCACACTGGCTTAGGCAATAAAAGGTAATTTTGGATTCAGGAAAGTCCAGGGATGAACTTCAGGCATGGCTGGATCCAGGGGCTCAAATGAGAAGGGCAGAAAGGTCAGGGAGGGCTTGTGTGACGCCTTGGGGTGTTTTACTTGTATTCTGGGAGAGATCATCACTACTGTCCATATAGAGGATGGAGTGCAGGGGGCCTGGCTGGAAGGAGAGAGACAGTGGAAGCTTATTTCTGTAAACTTGACCTTGGCTTGGCTGTCTTCTTCCACACATCCATGTCTCAGCTCAAATAGTACTGCCTTCAGAGGGGCTCTTCTGGCTGTTCCCATATCATTCTCCATTACAGGGCCATTTAATTTTCTTCCTTACATTCATCACTAGCTGAAATGATCTGTTTTATTAACTGGTTTCTGTGTTTCTTCCCCCTACAGCATCCCAAAGGTAGGGGCCTTCCCCTCATGTCTTGTTCATGGTGGTAGCTGGTGCCCAGCACAGTGGTTGGCATGCAACAGATGCTCTCTATATATCTGCCGAATGAATGAATGAAGAAATAAATAAGATGGTGATACTAGGACTGGAGAGGCGAGAACAGATTTGAGTAATATTAAGATGCTAGCAAGGACAGATTTGGGGATAAAGGGACAAAGCAGTCTGGGATGGCAGAGAGGAGGCAGAACATGTTTGGGGGAGGAGGTTGAATTTGCTTTGGGAACAGTCAGGTGGCCATGATGCCACATGGGTCCAGAGCAGTCTTTCTCAACCTTTATTTCATTATTGCCTCCCAAAGGAGAAAAACTTAATTTCTCCCTAATGAGAGAAATTACAAGGAGTAAGATTTTGTTGAGTAGGGTTGAGCTTTGGCGGATCACAAATCATTGTAATAACTTAAGGTTCCCTGCCCCCCTCCCTCCCTCTCCCTGAACCAGTTTCTCCCCACGGGGGTGATATCGCTCCTGTTGAGAATATACGGTCAAGAGCTCGGAGGAGGAGTTCTGGACTGGGGCCGACAGAACTGGGAGTCATTTCTCTTACTTTCTCTACTCTCTACTCCTCGTCTTTTCCCCTCCACTTTGCGTTTTATTCTCTCTTCTCTTTGTCTCTATCTTCTTTTACCTTTTCATTTCCTTTCTCCGCATCTCCCCTCAACCAGTCCACCAGCCAACCTCTGTTTATGGAGATCCTGTTCTCTGATCAGTGCTGCTGGGTCATGGAAGAAGGGCATGATGGGAAGCTTGTTTCCCGCCTGTAGGAGAAGAGAATTACGCAAAGTTTGTTTCCCACCCACAAGTTAGGAAAATGATGGGTGGGAGGCTTGCTACCTGCCCAAAGGAGACAGAACATCTCTGGGGAGAACCAGCATTTAAGGAACACCCCTGTATAAGCTCTTGGGCATACAGACCCTGATTTCAGGGCCAAATACAGAGCAGCCACTGTTTTCCTTCCCTCATTCTCTCCATCTCTCTCCAGGGCTCGCTACCTGGCTTCTGTCCCAGCCTCCCAGTGTGTGCCCTTTCTGATCAGCCTGGGGAAGAGTCAGTTGGACTCCTTGGTTTTAGATTCCCACAAAAAGAATTCAGTCCTCAAGAAAGTACAGCAGTGCCTGGTAAGGAAGCTCTTCCTGGGTGGCACTTTCACTGGTGTCCCTTCCCCTCCAGGTATCTGTGGCCATCCTGGGGAGCCCTCAGGTGATCTGGCTGGGCTCTCAAGTCTGATGTGATGGCCAGAAGTCTGACTTGTGGGCTCTGAAACCACTGGGTGGAACACTCTTGGCTACTGGTTCTGGGGACTGCCATTCTGGGGCCTGAATGTTGGGAGGCCGCTCTGGAGGACAGGAAGGAGCACAGTACACAGAGTCTGGGTTCTAGACACACCTCTGCCACTGCCTGGTTAGGTGGCTTTGGACAGGTCACTTCCCCTTCCCGAGCCTTGGTCTCCTCATCTGTAAGATGGGTGCTATAGCAATTTACTCATGGAGTATTGAGGACATGAAATAGGTAATATATTGTTTAATGCAAAGGCCCAAAGGGCAGAGGTGACAGTTTCTTTATCTTGAAAAAGTGGATGATATTAGTACTCACCTCTTTTTTTTTTTTTTTTAGTACTTACCTCTTAAGGTTACTTTGAAGATGAATGGATTAAGGCATGGAAATACTTAGAACAGTGCCTGGCACATAGTAAGCACTCGATAAATGTTAGCTATTTTTGTCATTTTGAGAAAGAGCTCTGGAGGCTTTCAAGGGCCTTGCAAACTTTGAAGTGCTGTTTTTATTATTGCAGTACTATCATTATGATGGTTACTGAACTCTGAGGTATCCTCAGAGCAATCACAGTGACGCTGACCACAGCCTCACTGAGTGAATGCTCACGATGTACAAGTCTTCCACCCACACCCGCCCCCCGTGGGGTCCCCCAGACTTTTGGGGCCAGCACCCCTGGGGTAAAATTAGCCCCCATGCCTTCTCTACAAGTCCATGGCAGGGTAGGCGATTCAGATCCTGGAACCTTTACGAGGTTTGGGGTCAGGAAGTGTTTTATGGGATTACGATCTTGAGCCCCACTTGACCTTTCTACCAGCTCCACTTGTTGGTTTCAGAATGACTCCGTTGCTGATGAGTACACTGTGGACATCCTGGGAAACTTGCTCTGTCACTTGCCAGCGGCCGTCATCCACCGTGGGGTGTCCCCCAGGGCCTGGGCCACTGCCCTGCACAGCCTCAGAGACTGCCTGGACCTCAGCCCCCAGCAGAAGGTGGCAGTGAGGCTCAGGCTCTTGGAACAGCACGGGTGAGGAGGGCCCGAGCTCGGCTCCAGGGCTGGGGTAGGGGGGCTGGCGAAGGGGCACCCAGCCCTGGCTCTCCTGCCTCAGAGCAGGGTCTCTAACTTAGGACGAGGTTAGACACTTAGATTTATTCTGGAAACATGATCTTTTTTCTTTTGGCCTCAGATTCCCTGTAAAGTGAGAATGATAGCTGTTCTACAGGCCTCATGTGGTTGTCACCAATACATCTTGGCTTGTGGAAAGGGAAAGAGTTTCGAAAAGCTGGCACTTTACAAATGCGTGGAGGTGTTATTATTATTATTGTTGTGAAACACCACCACCAATAATACTAATGCAAATAATCGAGGCAATGTCAGCTCTGGGTGAGTGAGAAGTCCCTGGGGGAAAACAGCTGTTCCTTCCCATGCAGAGTTTTCTGAAGTTAGGTCAGATATTTAAGTAGGGCCTAGATATCGGTCAACGGTTAGACAACAAATGTTTTTGGAGTAATTACTGTGTCCCAGACACTTACTATTATATAGAGTTTAAGAGCTGGGACTTGGGAGCTTGACTCCTTGGGTTAAATTTTTCTACCGTCTACTGTCTGTGTGATCTGGGAAAAGATACTCAATCTTTTGTACTTTATTTTTGCATGTGTAGGATGGGGACAGTGAGAGTCCCCACAGGGCTGTTGTGATGATTAGCTGAGTTAATGCATTAAGTGTTAAAGCACTTACAACAGTGCCTGGCATGTAGTACTGAGTATGTGACAACAGCATTTTGACTAGGAATGAAGATACAGTGGTTATTATTAAGTGTGGCTCCTGCCCTCATGGAACTTACAGTCTATTGGGATAATATAATTAATCAAAGAGTTAAGGGGAGGCTTTTTGGCCAGGGGTGGTTTGCCTTGGTCCTAGGAGAAGGGTTATCATTGCTAATTGGGCAGACCTCCTTTAGAGATACCCTAGTGTGAGGCACTTCCCTGTAGACATTTGAGGTCTCCATAAGAACAACAGTGGATCCTGTGTCAGTGCTGTTATTATTCTGCCAGGCTCGAGAGGAAATTTCATCTTGCTATAGGAGGAGACCATTATGGTAATTTAAAAGGAGCAAATATATCTTTACTGTTCTGTTGAGAAAAGGGAGGAAGGAAACACTCTGATGCAAATGACAGAAATTCAGTAGCTCAATTCACACTAAAACATGGGAGTTTACTGAGTTTAGAAATGGATGGGACTTCAGGCATGCCTGGATCCAGGGGCTCAAATGATGTCATCAGGAATGTGTTCCTCCCATCTCTCAGCTCTGTATTCTTGGTTGTGGCCTTTATTTTCTCCATTTGGTGAGAGGAATGGCCTCCAATATCCTTTTTACTGCTAGAGATGCCAGAAGAAAGAGAGAGCTTCTCTAGTAGTTCCATCACAATTGCCAGGGATGACTCTGATTGGTCAGTTTGCATCACGTGTCTATTTTCTTGGTTAGGGACATGGGACCAAGTGATTGACAGCCTCTCCAGGTATAAAGATAATCTTTTCCTAAAAGAAAAAGATGCTGGGGGACAAGGACAAGAGCATGATTTTTCCATTTACTGCTTATTTTCTCTCCTTAGACTCCCCCAGAACTGGACAGCTGAGACTACAAAGGATTTGGGACCCTTTCTAGTACTTTTCTCAGGAGATGAATTAAGCTCTGTTGCCACAAAGGTACCTCTGTGTTCTATCTTTAGAAGGCTGAAGGAGTTTGAAGGGGAGAGAAAGTGTGGTTAGTTATATTCCCTTGGGTTTGCTGCCAGTTTGTTTTTCTGGAAACTTCCTGCCTGCCTCAAAGAGCTCAGGTGTTTCCAGCTCCACTGCAGGATGCCCAAGGTTCAGGGAAAAGGAGTGAGGCAGCCGCTAAACGAGCTCAGGGTCTTTCACTTGGCCTCCGCCCAGATGTGCACAGGCTGGGAGCTGTCATTTAGCTGCCACCCTGCTATCTGTGTGCTTCCCACGTGCACGCCTGTTCGAGGGCTTACACCCACCAGTGTCATATGCACACGCATATGTGTGTCCAGTGTGTGCAATCACATGGGCAAACATATTTAATCCAAAACCAAATCTTTATTGAGCACTGCCTTTGGGCACTACTTGGAGTAACTCTCCAAGAGTTAGACAAGGCCAAGAGGCATGCCAGATGAGCACGTACTAGTCAGCTTCTGCTGTGTAACAAAGCCACACAATCTCACTGGCATGCAACAAGAGGCATTTATTTCTTGCTGACTGGTCTGTGGATCTGGGACACTGAGTTTGCCTCTAGGGCTAGGCTACCTGGAGCGTATTCTTCTCACAGTGAAAGTCTGAAACTCTAGAAAAGGGAGTGCAAAGTGCAGTTCTCCTTAAGGCCTGGGCTGGAAAATGGCCGGCTGTCACTTTCTATCGGCCAAAGCAAGTCACATGAGCAAGCCCACCTCAGTGGGGCAGGAAGTCTCCTCCATGCAGGTGGAGGGTGGGGTAAGAGGGGATGTTTGCTGAACAAGAGTTAGATCAACCACAAAGCACATCCATACACCCTCACCCCTGTACTCACACACGCAAGATGTATGTTGTCATACACGCTCAGGGGGCCTGAACACCTGGCACGTGACCCAGGTTCACACATGCACAGCAACATTCCAGTGTCCAGTCATGGTAAAATCATCTCCTGGGGTGTCCAAACCTAGAGTCATAAGCAGCAGCTGCATATATCTTAAATGCTTATCTAATCTTTTTTAAAAAATCAGCTTTTGAAATCGAAAAAGTCTTGTATCAACTTGGTTAAATCTCAGAAACACAGTGTACGGAAGTTGCAAAAAAATATGTACAGTAGGATACGAAGTAAATAAATAAATACTAGTTAATTTTAAACACATGCAAAACAATGCCATATGTAAGAGAACTTTAAAAGTACACGAGAATGGTTAATTATCAAATATCAAATTCAGGGTGACATTTACTTCTGGGGAAGGAGGGAGGCCAAGGGTGAGGGAGGGAGCTATCAATTATATTTGTGATGTTTTATTTCTTAAGCTGGGTTCTGAGCACATGGGTGCTTTGTTGTATTATTCTCTCTACTTTTTGTTTTAATGCCTGAAATGTTTAGTAGAACACGTAATACATGCTCCTGGTTAGAAAATCCCAACTATACCAAAGGCTATAGGATGAGAAGTTTCTCGCTCCACATTTCTAGGTTCCTAGCTTCTCTGCTCAGCAGCAGTTGCTGTTCCCAGATTCTTCTGCATCCTTTCTGGAAAATCTTCCTCCTGCCTTTACATGTTCTCCCTTTAAAAATACAAAATGGAAAATACTCTGCTGTGCAATTTGCTCTTTAGAAGTTAACTATTTATCTTAGAGCAGTTTTGCTCGTGACCTTAGCTGCACATGGGAATCACTGGGGAAATTCTAAAAGGGACAGACACATGGACCCCACCCCAGACCAATGGTCTCAGAATCTCTAGGGCAGGGCCCAGGTGTCTGTGGATTTCCCAGGTGCTTCTCACCTACAGCCTCGGCTGAGAACTACTGGCTTAGACTGTGACTCTGATTCTGAAGATTAGAATAGAAGGAGGAACTATAAAACCCAGCGACTTTTGGGGCACACTCTTTTGGTGACTGGGACACAGAGACACACTGCTATAGGGAAGCGTTTGATGAATTCTCTAGACTCTTGGATAGATTACCAATAGTATCCTGAGCTTGACAAAGTGCATCAGCTCTAGATGAGAAATGGCACCTTCTCCAGGGCAACCAGAGGCCCCCTCGTTGCTAGTCTCCTAGAACTCAGAGATAACTCTTTCCTCCTCCTTTTATACATATAAATTTTAACAAAAATTAACAAACAGTACCAACCGCAAAAGACATAGGCATACATACATCTTATAGATATTATCAGATGGTAATGATGCACCATCTAACAGTCCCACAGAGAAATAAGTATGCATATTTCCTACATCTTGGCCAGCATTAGGTATTATCACTTCATTTTATTATTGACAATCTGATGGGCGAAAAATGACATATACTTATGTTATTGAACACGTATTGGATTAGTACTGAGATTGGGTATTATCTTATATGATTCTTTGTAGAGACCAGTTGGGCTAGGGATTAAATTTATAAGAGAAGCTGCTAGAAGCATACCTCGGAGATATTATGGGTTGGGTTACCGACCACCGCAATAAAGTGAATATTGCAATAAATCAAGTCACATGAGTTTTTTTGGTTTCCAAGTGCATATGAAAGTTATGTGTACACTATACTGTAGTCTGTTAGTGTGCAATAGCATTATGTCTAAAAAAACAATGTAAATACATTAATTAAAAAATACTTTATTGCTAAAAAAATGCTAACCATCATCTGAGCCTTCAGTGAGGTGTAATCTTTTGCCAGTGGAGGCTCTTGTCTCGATGTTGATGGCTGCTGTCTGATCAGGGTGGTGCTTGCTGGGGTGGCTGTGTCAATTTCCTAAGACAGGACAGTGAAGTTTGATGCATCAAGTGACTCTTCCTTTCACTAATGACTCCTCTGCAGCATGCAGTGCTGTTTGATAGCATTTTACCCACAGTAGACCTGCTTTCACAATTGGAGTCAGTCCTCTCAAACCCTGCTGCTGCTTTATCAACTAAGTTATGATTATGTAATATTCTAAATCATTTGTTCTCATTTCAACAATCTTCACCAGGAGTAGTCCCATCTCAAGAAAACCACTTTCTTTGCTCATCCATAAGAAGCAGCTCCTTACCCATTAAAGTTGTATGAGATTGCGGCAATTCAGTCACATCTTTAGGCTTCACTTCTGTTTCTAGTTCTCTTGGTATTTCCACCACATCTGCAGTTACTTCCTCCACTGATGTCTTGAACCCCTCAAAGTCATCCATGGGGGTTGAAATCAACTTCTTCCAAACTTCTGTTAATGTTGATGTTTTGACCTTTTCCCATGAATCACAGATGGTTTTTTTTTTTTTTTTTGGTACGCGGGCCTCTCACTGTTGTGGCCTCTCCCGTCGCGGAGCACAGGCTCCGGACGCGCAGGCTCAGCAGCCATGGCTCACGGGCCCAGCCGCTCCGCGGCATGCGGGATCCTCCCAGACCGGGGCACGAACCCCTTGTGCCCTGCATCGGCAGGCGGACCCTCAACCACTGCACCACCAGGGAAGCCCACAGATGTTCTTAATGGCATCTAGAATGCTTAATCCTTCCCAAGAGGTTTTCAATTTACTTTGCCCAGATCCATCAGAGGAATCATTATCTATGGCAGATATAGTCTTAAGAAATGTATTTCTTAAATAATAAGACTGGAAAGTGAAAATTATTCCTTGATCCATGGGCTACAGAATGGATATTGCGTTAGAAGGCATGAAAACAACATCAATCTCATTGGACATCTCCATCAGAGCTCTTGGGTGACCAGGTGCATTGTCAATGAGCAGTAATATTTTGAAAAGAATCTTTTTTTTTCCTGAGCAGTAGGTCTCGATAGTGGGCTTAAAATATTCAGTAAACCATGTTGTAAACAGATGTGCTATCATCCAGGCTTTACTGTTCCAGTTATAGAGCACAGGCAGAGTAGATTTAGCATAATTCTTAAGGGCCCTAGGATTTGGGGGATGGTAAATGAGCATTGGCTTCAACTTAAAAATCACCAACTGAATTAGCCCCTAATGAGAGAATCGACCAGTCCTTTGAAGCTTTGAAGCCAGGCATTGACTTCTCCTCTCTAGCTATGAAAGTCCTAGATGGTATCTTTTTCCAATATAAGGCTGTTTACTGTAGCATCTTTGTTAATTATCTGAGTTATATCTTCTGGATAACTTGCTGCAGCTTCTACATCAGCACTTGCTGCTTCATTTTTTTTTTTTTTTTTTGCGGCATGTGGGATCTTCCCGGACCGGGGCACGAACCCGCGTCCCCTGCATCGGCAGGCGGACTCTCAACCACTGCGCCACCAGGGAAGCCCCCTCCTGCTTCATTTTGAACTTTCATGTTATAGAGATGGCTTTCTTTCTTAATCCTCACGAAACAACTTCTGCTAGCTTCAGACTTTTTTCCTGCAGCTTTCTCATCTCTCTCAGCCTTCATAGAATTTCAGAGAGTTGGGTTTTGCTCTGGATTAGGCTTTGGCTTAAGGGAAGGTTGTGATTGGTTTGATCTTCTATCCAGACCACTAAAACTTTCTCCATATCATCAATAAGGCTGTTGGGCTTTCTTATCATTTGTGTGTTCACTGGAGTAGCACTTTTAATTTCCTTCAAGAACTTTTCATTTGCATGCACAGTTTGGCTAACTGTTTGGTGCAAGAGGCCTAGCTTTCAGCCTGTCTCAGCTTTTGACAAGCTTTCCTCACGAAGCCTAATCATTTTCATTTTAATTTAAAATGGGAGCCTTGTGACTCTTCCTTTCACTTGAACACTTAAAGGCCATTGTAGGGTTATTAACTGACCTAATTTTAATATAGTTGTGTCTTGGAATAGTGAGCCATGAGGAGAGGGAGAGAGATGGGAACAGCCTATTGGTAGAGCAGTCGGAACACACACTACATTTATTGATCAAGTTCACTGTCTTATATGGGCACAGTTTGTGGTGCCCCAATTACAATAGTAATGTCAAGGATCAAGGATCACAGATCACAGATCACCATAACAAATATAGTAATAATGAAAAAGTTTGAAATATTGTGAGAATTACCAAAATGTGACACAGAGACATGAAATGAGCAAATGTTGGCAAAATGGTGCCAATAGATTTGCTTATCACAGAGTCACCACAAATCTTCAAATATATAAAAAATGCAGTATCTGCAAGTGCAGTAAAGCAAAGTGCAATGAAACCACGTATGCCTGTATAAAGGAAAAAAAGCAATGGAGGCAGTGAGGCAGTGTTCCAGTTTACACTCTGCTTTAAGTCTCTGTTTCATGTGCTTTAACTATTATTCATTCCTCCTCTTTCATCTTCTCTGCCCTGCACAGTTTCCTGACATCCTTCAGCAAACAGCTTCCAGGATGGCTGGGACTTTGCCCCCCAAAGAATTCCTCCAGGCTGTCTTTGAATCTGTTCGGAACAGCAGTGAGCAGAGCCCCACCTCTGACCGCAGCCCTGGTGAGTGTTTCTGGGGGTATCTGAGGCCCTTGTCATGGCAGCAGTGTTTTGGTTAAGTCCCTGGCTTCAAGAGGACTCCTTGTCCAGGGGACTGGATACAATGTTTGCAAAGCAGTAGAGTAGCAAAAATCCACAGGGCATAGAATTACATCTTTTTTTTTTTTAATAAATTTATTTATTTATTTATTTATTTATTTTCGGCTGTGTTGGGTCTTCATTGCCACACATGGGCTCTCTCTAGTTGAGGCAAGCAGGGGCTACTCTTCTTGTGGTGCGCGGGCTTCTCATTGTCGTGGCTTCTCTTGCTGCAGAGCACGGGCTCTAGAGCGCAGGCTCAGTAGTTGTGGCACACGGGCTTAGTTGCTCCTGGGCATGTGGGATCTTCCTGGGCCAGGGATCGAACCCATGTCCTTTACATTGGCAGGCGGATTCTTAACCACTGAGCCACCAGGGAAGCCCAGAATTACATCTTTGTAAAGTGATTTGGAATCACATCTTGCACTCCTTACCCAGGCCAGTAGGTTTAATGGGTGAACATGTGCAACAAACATTTTAAAACAATTGATTTAAGGACCAAAATGGCTGTGTGGCTATGAATTGCCGCGCTGGGGCCAGGCTGACTGGATTTGGATCCCAGGGCTGCCACTTATGGGCTGTGTGACTTTGGGTAAGCTCTTTAACCTCTCTGTGCCTTGGGTTTTATCCTCAGTAAAATGGGGATAATGAAAATCTCTACCTCATTAGATTATCATAAAGGTTGGTGGGTTTTAAACCTATAAACGTGTACACAACAGTGCCTGTCACGTAGGAAATGCTCAGTAAGTATTAGATATGATTACAAGTATTATTGTGCACCTACTGAGTGCAGACTTGTGCCAGGCAGGAGGGGACAAAGTTAACCAGACCCAAGAATAATTGTAATAATAAAAGTAATCTGTGCTTACTTTCTTTCCTGCAACAAATAATTTTTGAACACTGACTGTGTGAACAAAACAAAAACCCCTGCCCTCATAGAGCTTACTTTCAGATGGGGTTGGGGGTAGTCAGACAATAAATTACAGACATAATTGAAGTATGTAGTATGTCGTTTGATGAGTGTCAAGAAGGAAAATAAAGCAAAGGACAGGAGTCAGGGAGTGTGGGATGTGGGGCTGTAATTTGAAAGGAGAACACAGTTAAGGAAGGGCTCACTAAGGTGACGTTTGAGGAAAGGCCCAAGGCAGTGTGGGAGTGGGCCCAGTGGGGACCTGGAGGTAGAGTCTTCTGGGCAGAAGGAGTGTGACAGGAGTGGGGGAGGAAGGAGGAATGAGGGGCAGTGTGGCTGGAGTGGGGTCTTATCTCCTTGTAAAGGAGACCCGAAGGTGGGGTTTCATAGTGGCATCGAGCACGGAAATGTCATGATCGGACTGATGTTCACCTTGGGTCATCGCCTCTCCGTGCATTGTCTCGTCCTCACCTCTGTCTATGGGGTGGGCAGTATTCTTTCTTCCATTTAACAAAGGAGAATGAGGTTTAGAGAGATTAAGAGATTTGGCCAAAGTCTCAGAGTTAGTCAATGGCAGCTCTTGGAATTGAACCCAAAGCAGGTGATGTTCACCACTAGCCCGTACAGTCCTCGCTGCCTAGCAGTCTGGTTGTCATATCGCCGTGCTCCTACTCTCTGCCTGTGGATACATGAAAGTAAGACTTTCCGCCCTTGGGGGAAGATGCGCTTAGCTCCAGTGCTTAATTGGAGTTTTCTTTAGTTGGTTCTGGGTATTAATTACTGCTGTGCTTATAGTCATTAATGGATTAGCAGAATTACTACTTGCTTTCATTTTAGTTAATTTTTGTGTGTGTTGATTCATTCAATGAATATTTCCTGAATACCTACTATGTGTCAGGCCCTATTCTAAGCCCCAGAAAGTGATAAGACCAAGTCCCTGCTGTACTTTTAAACCATTCTGTTCTCTAATTCTGTACTTTCACTGAATCCTGCTTTCATTGGAAAGTGGGGCAAAGGGAGTCTAGGAGAGATGGGTCTTTTGTCTCCTCCAAGTGGGTTGTGATAAAGATGTTTGAGGACCAGACATGTGCCTTTGACCTGGTCCAGTTCTGCCTCTTTATTAGAGTCCAGCGAATTTCCATTTAAGATGCAGTGAAAGGGGCATGGCCACAAGGCTTGGGAAATGCCCAGTCCCGGGTGGCTCTGGTGAGTCTGTCAGCATCAGGGGTCGTCAGCTCCTAAGATAAGAAACCCAGGATTGCTCTTAAGGCAAAGGTTTTCTCTCAGGTTGGGCACACCTGGGCCAGCAAAGACAATATCTCATTTGTGTGTTGCTGAGAAAGTGGTCTGACTAGGTATGGTTCAGCTTGCTCAGGACTGATATGGATGGGTTTCTCCTGTTGTCAAGGAAAATGTAAGAGACCCATTTCTCCTCTGTCCTGGGATGGGAAGGCCATAGCCTCCACCAAGATTTTTATGGAGGGCAAATCATCTTCCCTTTCCACACTTAGATAGGAGCGCCCCTTCCTTATAATTCTGGAAGCCTTAACTCTGGGTTGCAAACTCAAATGCATGGGGTGGCTATGGGAGGTAGCATAATAAAAATGGCTAACACGTATTGAGTACTTACTGTATACCCGGCACTGTTCTAAGTGCTTTATAAATAATAACACATTTAGTCCTCGCAAAAATTCTATGAGGTAATTTTATACTCATTTTATAGAGTAGGAATCTGAGGCATGGAGGGGTTAAATAGCTTTGGATTTGAATCTAAAGCCAGAACTGTTCACCACCACCTCTTATTGCCCTCAAGGCAATTAGCAGTCCAGTCATAATGATACAAAGCTCCTACTGTGTGTGTGCTTGTGGCTTTGCAAAAAGTTGGCATTTCCATGATTTCGTTAGGAAGAAATGGCACAAGTGGGATTCAAACTGGTCCTCGAGTCCCTGAGCTCAGTTTCTACCCTACACTATTTCTCATGGATAAATCTGATTGGAGAACAACATTACTCATTTCAATAAAGAAACAGACTCACATTTCCTGAAATTCTCTTTCCTCTGTTCCTTCCCCATGTCACCCATTCTTCAGGTTGCCATGGAGTCTCAGCTCCCTCCTCCAATGACATCATCAAGCTGGCCGAAGCCAACGCCTGCTGGGCCCCCGAGGGCCTGCTCTGCCTCGGGGAGGATGCGTTCCTCAGGAGCGTGGAGCTGCTGGGGGCCGTCAGGAGCTTCAGCCCAGCTCAGCTGAGGACCCTGAAGGAGAAGGCAGTACAGGTGAAGCCCATCTCAGGGAGGAAGCACTCACAGAGGGAAATCCAACACAGGGTCCCAGCCCTGCTGTGCACAGACCCCTGTCTTTCACTTTCACTTGGGTCATCTTGTTGAAATCTCACTGCATCAGTTCAGAGCCATAGTTGTGAACTCCGCACCGGAGAGATTTCTAGCTCCTCCCTCTTAGGGCTCTGGCCGGGAATGAGATGTGTCTTGGCATCTAAGGTAGGCTCAGTAAATCAAATTCCGTGGATGCTCTGGTGCCTCTGACTGAGGTGGTTTCCAGGAATTGTGCTTTTTCTTTCTCCACTTGGAGAACCCCACTGCTGCTTGCAGGAGGTTTTCTCAGAATCTGTTGCAAATTCACCTGAAAACAGAGCAGAAAGGAATAAAAAGATGACTAGAAGTAATTTGCCATCTTTATAAAGATCACCTTGAGTGGCTTGTTTCAGCTATTAGGATGGTTGTGGACTGTATAGTTACCCTTGTGGGGTTAAGACATTAAATTCCTTAAAATGACAACTCTATTTTTTTATATGAGTAATCCAAGTTTACTGTAGAAAAGTCAGAAAATAATAAAGAAGAAAATCAGTCAATCTTTTACCCAGAGGTAAGCGCTTGTTAATATTTTGGTATGTTCATCTGAAGCTTCCCAGACTTCTGTGTATGTGTGTAAAATATATTTATATATTTCATACATACGTATATATGCTACAAAATATAGCATCACAGTCACCTACTATTCAATAGCTTGCTGTCCACACCAACAGTGTATAGTGCATATTTTTATATATCAGAAATATAAATCTATATCAGTATTTTAAATAGCTATATAATACTTTATGGCTGGTTTTTATTTATTTATTTAACCAGTTGGTAGACTTTTAGATTGTTTATTTGTTTAAGGCCTCAAGGTGCATATTTATACATATTTCTTTGGCCACTTGTCTTATTATTTACTTAGGCTAGATTCCCAGAGATGGAATTTCTGAGTCAAAGAGTTTAAATATTTTAAAAGCTTTTGATGCATGTAGCCAGATTCACCTCTAAAAAGCATGTACCGATTTACATTCTCAACACCATCCTGTACCCCATATCTTTCCAATTCTCTTTACTCCTTGTCCAATGCTCAGCCAATTTAGTATTCTTTGATTGTTGTTAACATACATTTCTTTAATTATGCCTGAGACTGAACTTTTCCTGTATGTTTATTTCTTCTTTTGTGAATTTCCTGTTCATGTCTTTTGTCTGTTAAAAAAATAATAGTCTAATCTGGCTTTTTTTCTCACCTGAAGGTTTGGGACACGCCTTCGTACTGGAGAGAGTACCATCTCGTCTCCCTGGGGCGCATCGTTCTGGCTCTTACTGAGAGCGAGCTTGAGCAGTTGGATCTCAGCTCCATCGACACTGTGGCTTCCCTCAGCCAGCAGACAGAGTGGACCCCAGGACAGGTAAGTAGATGTTGCTGGATCTTTCAGATAGTCTTCTTCTGTCTTAATTTTGTGTATATTTTCCTTTACGTCCTAGAACATACTTAATAGTATTTATAATAGCAGCTTTAAAAACCTTTCCTGCTAATTCCATCATAATTGTCATTTCTGAGACTCTTTCTGTTAGCTAATTTTTCCCATAGTTATGGGTCATATTTTCTGATTTGCAAGTCTAGTAATTTTGGCGGGCTGATGGGCATTGTAAATTTTACGTCTTTGAGCACCCACCCAATTTAGTGGTACTCCTTTAAAGAATATTGGGCTTTGTTCTGGCATACACTTAAATTACTTTTAGATCAGTATGATCATTTTGAGGCTTCCCTTTGAGCATTAGAAGGGTGAGTCTAGACTGAGCTTTATTCTGTGGTTAATTTATCCCCATCACTGAGACATGATTCTTCTGAGGACTCTATCCAATGCTCCGTGTATTTCAAGACCTCTTCTCTCTGGCTGGTGGGAATGTGAACTCTTTCCAGCTCCATGTGAGCTCTGAGAATTGTTCAGCCTAAGGCTTTCTGATGCCTTTTTTGATATTTATGTGGAGTTTCATTCCTTGCATGTGATCAGCACTCAGCCAGACTTGAGAAGACCTCTCTGCAGATTTCTGGAGCTCTCTCTCTCTCTCTCCGTGCAGTTTCTTCCTCTCCAGTACTTTGCCCAACAAATTATAGGATCCCTGGCCTCTCTGAACTTGGATCTCTGTATCCTCAACTCAGCCTGACCGCTGGGCTTTTTTGGGTTCCCTTTCCTGCTCCATAGCCTGGAAGCTGCCTCTGGGCAGAGAGCAAGGGCAGTTGTGGGGCTCATCTGATTTGTCTTCCTTCTCCCAGGATTATAGGCCTGTGCTCCCTGCTGTCCAGTGTCTAAATACAGTTGTTTCATATACTTTGTTCACACTTCATGGTGAGAGGGTGATTCCTGTGTCAGTTAATTCTTCACAGGCTAAAGAAGAGGTTCTGTCCAGAATTTAATTGTTTCAATTGGGAGGGAAGTTAATCCACTGTATTGCTAGAAAGGAGAGTCTTAGTTGCTCTGTGTTAACTTCATTCTCAGGCAGCCCTCCCTCAGCTGTTGTTTTCAGCGCTAGGCTTACGTATCATGTAATTAGCAACCCCAGAAAAAAGTGCCCCTTTCTCATTAATTTTTGAAACAGTCCCAGCATTGACTCCAATCATGCAGTTGCCCGGCCCTAAACTATCTGGTCAGGATTAGAATATGTGGGTTGGCCTGGCATGCACCAGGGAGTGGAATCCATCTCACCAGGACCATATGTACTGAGGACTGGGAACGCGTGTGTCGTAACGATCCCCAAAGATGTCTACATCCTCATTCCTAGAGCCTGTGACTATGTTACCTTATGTGGCAAAAGGGACTTTGCAGATGTGATTAGGTGAAGGACCTTGAGATGGGGGATGATCCTGGTGGGCCCAACATAATCACAAGGGTCCTTAGAAAGGACCACAGATACAGAAGGCAATGTGACAGTGGAAGCAGAGGGACAAGGGACACACTGAGAGATTTGAAGGGGCAGTGCTGCTGGTTTTGAAGATGGAAGATGGGACTCTGAGTCAAGGAATTCAGGCAGCCTCTCGAAGTTAAAGCAGGCAGGGAAATGAATTCTCTCTAGAGCCTCCAGAACGAACACATCTTGCTGACCCATTTTAGGACTTGAGACCCCCAAAACTGTAAAAGAATATATCTGTGTTGTTTCAGGCCACTAAGTTTGTGGTAATTTGTTACAGCAGCAAGAGGAAATGAGCATAGGTGGTTCACCAAAGGAAAAGCATGGTGTTATCAAAGGGAGAATGGACGCTGGGCAAGCAAAACCAAGGCATGGCCCCTACTCTCATGAGGTTTTTGTAATCAGGATTGCCATGTCGCATGACTCTGGGTGGCACCATTCAAAGAGAACATGGTGTGAATTGTGCCCCCCTGGAGTTAGGTAACATGGAGGTCCTGGCCATAAGGATTAAGTGAGTTAATCCATGTTAAATATGGTGAACAATGCCTGCAATGTAGTAGTCAACAAAAATTAGTTGTCTTCATCAGCATATTGTCACTGTCACACTCCCTCTCTGGCAGTTTAACACCTTCCTCATTTGCAAGGTGAGGGGGTTGGACCCCCAAGTCTGCAGTTACTTCTACTCTGACGTTCTACAATCCTGGGGTTCCGTGACACTAACACTGGTTTTGACTGGTTTGAGAAGTGCCACATCACACTTCCAATATTAAAATCATTCTATTCGCAGTCTGGGAGAGAACAGAAAAATATATCCAACTTAGAAACTAGAGTATCTCTTT
>NW_006775554.1:404633-406758 GCF_000442215.2 Lipotes vexillifer
TTTCCCTTTTTTTACCAATTTCCAATTCCCATGGATGGCAGTGAGATTTATCAATATGTTTGAAGAGGATACGGAAACCAACATTTGCAAATATCATTTGCAGTCAGTTCCTCACCTTCAGCTCCCAATCAAACGCTTAAATGCATGTTTCTAGATTAATAGTCAGACCTGGCGGAGCTATATTAACAGATAGTTCAGCTTAAAAACCAATATAAAGGAAAAAAAAACTATTAGAGAAGCCAGAGGGATGAACAGAGAGATTGAAATCTTACAGCTATTCACTTTTCAGTGGTTAATATTGCCTAAAAGTGTTGGTATTAATTGTCTTGGAATCATTACAGATACAGTGCTCCAGTCACTCAAGGAAATATATTGTAGCTTATCACCTTGCAGGCTGAGCTTGCATTTTCCAGGTTCCAGTCGCAAGGACAATTTAATATCACATCTTCAAAGTAATTTTATTTGAATTGTATTTTTGCACTTTCATTTTAAAATGGGCATGCCTGATGGTTGGGGGGCACGGATTGCTATGAGTCAATGAGTGAAACCTGATTATGAAGACTTAATAAGAAAAGTGCAAAAGCTAACTTGAGGGCTTCCCTGGTGGCGCAGTGCTTGAGAGTCCGCCTGCCGATGCAGGAGACGCGGGTTCGTGCCCCGTTTCGGGAAGATCCCACATGCCGTGGAGCGGCTGGGCCCGTGAGCCATGGCCACTGAGCCTACGCGTCCGGAGCCTGTGCTCCGCAAATGGGAGAGGCCACAACAGTGAGAGGCCCGCATAACGCAAGAAAAAAAAAAAAAAAAAAGCTAACTTGAATCTCCATCTTCCCTTCATCCCCAAACATCTTCACTGGCTCTGAAGTCAGACTGCCCAGGTTGTAATCCTAGAACCATTATCTACTAGCTGTGTAACATTGGCATAGTTACTCAACCTCTCTGTGCCTCAGTTTCCTCATCTGTGAAATAGAGATAATATTAATATTTACTTCCTAGGGTTGTTGTGAGGATGAGATGAGATAGTGTGTGTAAATGGTCAAAACTGTGTTGGCATACAGTAAGCGTTCAATGAATATTAGCTGTTATTATTTTGGATGCACATTGCCATTCAAAGACATTTAAATCTAAACATTGTGTTGCTGAAATCCACTTACAGTACCTGTGAGCTTTGTAATCATTGAGGGGAAACTCCGTGAAGACACTGACCAGTCCGATTTGCAGAGACGTGGGAAATCTCTCTGAAGCTAATCCATCACATGGCGGCAATAATCTGATGCCATTTCGAAGGAGTATATATTGCCTACAACTTCACTCACTCAGATGTTCATTCATTCATTCAAAAAGTACTCATTATTCCCAAAGTACCCTAATATGGGCCAGGCATTGTATCGGGTACTAGGGATGCAGGAGTGAGCTAGCTGGATGTGGTCTTTGTCTTTGGAGATTCTACTGGGTGATACAGATGAAAAGTTGAGTGATCAAGGTGAAACATTTAATACATTTTGATAAGTGATAAGCAGAAAATGGACAAGGTGCTCATGGAAATAGTGGGGAGGGAAGCTACTTGGGATGGGGGAATCCAGGAAGTCTTCTCTGAGCAGGTAGCATTTAAACAGACCTGAGGGATAGAGAGATGACAGCCACGTGAAAAGTGGAATCCCATTTCAGCGTTTCGCAATCTTTGCCAATACTTTTTCTTAACACTGGAGTGATCTATAGTGTGTGAGGGGATGGATGACATTAATGGGAGATGGGAAGATTCACTGTATCCCTGTGACCCTCACTTCCATTCAGGAGATGTTCGTCCTAGGAGGTCTCCTCCCTATCTTTGCCTTGTGAGCTCTGGCTCTTTTGTAATCTTCTGCATCTGCCTCCATGAGCCCTGAGGAGCCAATTATACAGCTCATCTTCAAGAGATGGACTTGGGTCCTTCCTCAGGTCCAACATATCTGGATCAAATTAATCAGGGTTAATCCAGTTACAAGTGACAGAAAACCCAACTCAAAGTGGCCTGAACAAGAATGGAATTGACTCCCATAACTGAGAAGGTCAAGGGTGGAATTAAGGTATGGCTGGATCCAGGGGCTTCAACAGTACTGTCAGGAATCCATCTCACACCAATATATAT
>NW_006775554.1:406887-426095 GCF_000442215.2 Lipotes vexillifer
CAGTACGCGGGCCTCTCACTGTTGTGGCCTCTCCCGTTGTGGAGCACAGGCTCCGGACACGCAGGCTCAGCGGCCATGGCTCACGGGCCGAGCCGCTCTGCGGCATGTGGGATCTTCCCAGACCGGGGCACGAACCCGTGTCCCCTGCATAGGCAGGCAAACTCTCAACCACTGCGCTGCCAGGGAAGCCCATCACACCAATTTTTGACCCTGCTTTCTTTTGTGTAGGCTTTGTTCAGAGGCAGTTTCTTTCTTTCTTTTAAAAATAAATTTATTTATTTATTTTATTTTTGGCTGCATTGGGTCTTAGTTGCTGCGCGTGGGCTTTCTCTAGTTGCAGTGAGTGGGGGCTGCTCTTCGTTGCGGTGCATGGGCTTCTCATTGTGGTGGCTTCTCATTGTGGTGGCTTCTCTTCTTGCAGAGCACGGGCTCTAGGCGCACGGGCTTCAGTAGTTGTGGCATGCGGGCTTAGTAGTTTTGGTGCACAGGCTTTGTTGCTCTGTGGCATGTGGGATCTTCCCGGACCAGGGATTGAACCTGTGTGCCCTGCATTAGCAGGCAGATTCTTAACCACTGTGCCACCAGGGAAGTCCCCAGAGGCAGTTTCTTTCCATGTGTTGAGTTCTAGCAGATTCAGGTGTTTGTCCTTCCAAGGTCCAGTCCACAGTAAAGAAAACTCTTCTGTTCTAATTGCTCCAACCAAAGTCCTGGTTGGTTTTGACTGGATCACATGCCTAATGTAGAGCCAGTCACTGCAGCCAGGCTAAGAGACAAACTGACTGGCCAGGACTAGGCCATAGCATCACCTCTGGAACTCAGAATGCAGTTAGCTCCAATTGAACCACATGAAGTGAGAGAGTAGGAGGTCTGGCTCTCCAGGGAAAGTCATGAATAATGAATGGTCACTATACTAAAATTACAGGGACCCTACACTACACATCAGCCTCTAAATCAAAGCTCATTGAAGAGATTCCTGTGTGGTTTTTCAATGCCAAAGGATTTAACGTACTACTCCCTGGAATTGAAGAGTGAGAGGCAAACCTATTTCAGGGTAGATTTCACGAAGGTAACATTTGACTTGAACTCCCAAATAAAAAGATGGTCGGATTTTAACAGTTGGGAATGCAGGAAGGGCATTTCAGATGGAGGCACTAACTTGAGTAAACGTGCAAAGGCAGAAAATTACAAGGTCAGAAATTTGTGAAAACTGTTGCTGGAAAAGTCTGGATCCTGATGCAGAACTTAAATGACCAAACTATGTGAAGGTCATGAGTGATGAAGGGAATAAGCCAGCAGACACAGACACAAGGTATAGGTGTCTTTAATATTGGTGAAGGACACAAGAGCTTCACGGCCTAAAGATGCCTCCATAGATCAAGGGACGTACTCCATAGAAGCAGGACCTTCAGGAGGCTAACCTGGATGAGCAGCTGGGATGATTTGGAGTGGGGAGTATGTTCGGAGGAGTAGGGCGGGCGATCAGTCAGGAGGCTGGCTCCGTTATCCCCTCAGACCTTGGGGTCTTGATCATCCCTGGATAGTTCATTTCCTATCCTCCCACATTTTTATAGGCTAAATCCATTCTGCAAGGGTTCCTGGAGGATTCAGGCTATAGTGTCCAGGATCTGAAGAGCTTCCACTTAGTAGGACTTGGTGCAACCCTGTGTGCCATGAACATCACCGAAATCTCACTTATAAAGATCTCAGAATTCAGGTAACCAAAACACTAGTGTGCAAAATAGCAAATGATTGATTGGTTGGTTCGTTCATTCATTCAGCAAGATGTTCTCTGCTTCCTCATGCTTTGCAACCTTCCTGGGCTAAAATAGGGAGTGAGATTAGCTGGATCATTTTTTGGTGCTGAAACCTTCTGCATATCTTTTTTTGGCTGGAGAGTCTCCCAGGCTCACACTACATCCTCCCTCATAACCAGGGTGGTGGTGGCCAGAATTGGGACCCTGCTCTGCAGCACCCACGTCTTGGCAGAGTTTAAGAGGAAGGCAGAAGTTGTTTTTGGGGGGCCCACCGAGTGGTCCAGCTCTGTCCTGCAGGAGCTTGGGACCATTGCAGGTAAGAGACACCTTGATCATGCCTTTCTCTCCCTTTCCAACCTTAAATCTGGGGACAAAAACAAACAAAATAATGAAAGAATCAGGACAGAAATAAAGATGCAGACGCAGAGAATGGACTTGAGGACACAGGGAGGGGGAAGGGTAAGCTGGGACGAAGTGAGAGAGTGGCATGGACATATATACACTACCAAATGTAAAATAGATAGCTAGTGGGAAGCAGCCGCATAGCACAGGGAGATCAGCTCAGTGCTCTGTGTCCACCTAGAGGGGTGGGATAGGGAGGGTGGGAGGGAGACGCAAGAGGGAGGAGATATGGGGTTATATGTATATGTATAGCTAATTCACTTAGTTATACAGCAGAAACTAACACACCATTGTAAAGCAATTATACTCTAATAAAGATGTTAAAAAAAAGGTTAAATAATATACTGTTGAAAAAAAAAAGAATCCTTGATCACGTGTAGTGACTATCTATAGTTATGGTAGAACCTAGATTTCATGACTTGAAGTTGCAGAGGGTGGGGTCTGCAAGTCTGCTTTTTAAACAAGCTCTCTTGGTAATTTTTGTTAGCTAAAGTGGTTTAGAATGTTATTTAATTGGCTCCAAAATAGATTTATACACAATTTGAAATTTGTGTAAAGTGAAGCTCCTTCTGGGCATACATCTCCTTGTAGGAGACCAATCAGGGTTAACGTGACCCACATTTTTTTCCCTGAGTTGATTAAGGAACCTGATTCCCCGGTGTGATTCTCAGGGAATTTTCTAAGGAAAGATGTTTGCCTAGAACACGCAGATCTGTACGTTATGCGGCACCATTAAGAAAACAAATGGAGTTCTGATGGCTTGAACTAAACCCTCATGATTCCTTTTTCTCCCCAGCTGGATTAAGTAAAGAAGAGCTCAGAATGCTTGACAAGGATTTGATGCCATATTTCCAGCCATCAGCAATCAGATGCCTTCCTGATGAGATATTCAAAGTAGGTACTCAGTTCCTCAAGGAGAACGGGAGCTTGACCGTATTTCAAATCACACAGGGAGGCAGATGGTGGGCCTTGGATTCTAGGACCTGCAACCAGCCTTCTGCTAATAGGGCCAGAGGAGAGCTGTGTGCCAACAGCGGATGGATCACAAGATAATTTTAGGTGTTTTTGTTTTTTAAGTATTTTTTTCTTCAATTTAAATTTATCTTTTAATTGTATCTATTTTTACGGTTTCCTTCTCTTCGTAGCCACTGGTACTGATTTTCTATTTATGATGATATGACAGGTGCATATTCCCTTATCCAAAACCCTTGGGGGCATATATATGTATTTCAGAATTTGGAATTTTCCAGATTTTAGGAAGATCACTCTGTGAATCTACAGTATTATAACTTAATACTTTCAGCAGTGTCTGGGGAAGCACCTTGTAAAGCCAATGCATTAATATTTCTGTGAAGAAATCTGTGACAAATCACACTAATTGGAATAAATAGAGACTATAAATGGTCCCACATCAATTTAGGTCAGATTTTGCTGGTAAATAAGTTTGTCTTAAACGTTGGAAAAAACTTTGTTTTCTGACTTTTTTGGACTTCAGAATTGCAGATGAGGGATAACATTTCCTGTATAACATTTCCTTTTAAAATAAATTTAAGTAAAATATTTTAATTGATTTTAAGAAAAGTGTTAAGGAAGCCACAGTAGGAAAGGTGACAAACAGCTATGGAAAAAATTGAGAGGGTTGAATTGGATCAACTGAGGTTAGGGAAGCAGGGTATCCAGTGAGAGGTCCTTCCTTCCTGTCCATGTACAAGATTAGGAGAGGGTCTGCTCTGATGTGGAGTGACGCTGGTGTTCTTGCCCGCTGTGTAACTTGGAAACACATTCTGTCCATAAAAACTGGATAAGGCACACACAGGACGCTAGACAAACTCCCATGATGCAACATCATTGGTTCATTTTAATAAAGAGAGCAGACCTTGGACCGCTTCAGCACCCAGGACAGTTCCCAGCACAGAACAGGTGTGATAGCTGTTTAGGGGAAATAAGTAAGTCATAATCCTTAATGTCATTGAGCTTCTCCTCTGGGGGCTCTGCACGGGGTAGGCAGCTTGGTTCTTGATGCTGGCATGTTGCTGAGCACTTTCTCCTGGTCTTGTTTGGAATGCAGTCTGTAGCTTACCTACTCCAAAAATTCCTAGTGGCCACTTACATTGTGGTAGGCTCCAGCCTAGGCACTAGGATGTAGGCTCCAGGCTGGTGCACCTGGGATGCACTGGTGAAGGGGTATAACACAGTGCCCTCAGGGGCTTGAAAAGTAACATAAGGGAGTGCAGTGGCCTGGGTAGGGACTGAAGTGAACTGGAGAGCCCTGTCTAAATCTGGGGAAGCTGCTTCTCATCTCTGGCACATTGATGCAGTGTGACAATGTGGGCCAAGTATTGCTGGATCTTCCTTTTTTATCAGAATCCAGAAATCTCATTTTCATGTGAAATCTCCTGATAATTAAATGTTGGCAACCACTTTGAATCCATATTTTAAAACACAGTGCAATAGGCCTAGAGATTCAATCTGGCCTGTGGGTTGCAAGCAGCAACATTGGAAAAATAGATAATTTTTATAATGCGGACTCTATATTAATGGTAGATGTAAGGTGTAAGCCAGAAGAGCATGTCCTCTGTGTGTGTGTGTGTGTGTGTGTGTGTGTGTGTGTGTGTGTGTGTGTGGGGGGGGGGGGGGGCTGAATTTTGCAGGACGGGTTAGCTAGGTAGAGAGGGAGGAACAGTGTTCCAGGCAGAAGGAAGTGCTGCCTTCTGGGGGCTGGAGACATGGACCTCCATTCTCCAGGAGTGAAGTATGCCAGCGCAGAGGACGCTGGAGAGGTGGGCAGGACCCAGAGCTTGAAGCCCTCATTACCATGTTCAGGAGCTTGAGCTGTGGCCTGGAGAGGTGGCAGGGAAGGGTTCTAAGCAGGGGCATGACATGATTCCAGAGAAGCATCAACCTGGTTGGGAAAGAAAAAGGTGAACGAGAGAAGAAGATGGGGTGAAGGAGCAGAACCCCCTTTCTCAGAATCTTTGGGGCCCTTAGAAAATAAGCAGGATGACTTTAGAGGCCCCTGCCATCCCACCTCATTCCACACCTACTGGAACTAGTCACCAAGTCCTCTCTAGGATGGAAGCGACTTCAGGAAACATCTTGTTCAGGGCCCTCAAAGGACTTCTGCTCTCGGCAGAATTTCCCATTTCCGGTGTCCATGGCAGACATCACTAATGGATAACTGTACTTTCCCTTCACTGAGCCCTCACAGGACTCAGCAGCAAGGGTTAGAATCACTTAGGAGACGAGTTATCTGTGCCATCCCGCATCTAGTCCGAAAGCCCAGAGAGGCTATGAAACTTGCCCAAGGTCACACAGCTGTTATGTGACAGAGCTGGGACACAGATTCAGGTCTTTGCCTTTTAGGTGTGTGTTTTCTCCTCCACATCAGTGTTTCTCAGGTGGGGGACTTGAAGCATTGGGGGTGGGGTGGGGTGGAACCTTGCACTGTGTTAAACAACACTGTCACCTTTTCACCTCTCCTTTACTACTGATTACCTGGAGGAGGAAGTCTCGATTTGGAGCTAAAATGTACTTAACACCTCTATAACACTTAAAATCCCCCCCCCTTTTTTTTTTCTGGTTTTAAAGAGGCCTCAGGTTCAGACATCGTTGGCCAACACATATAGCTACAATTCAACAGTGTCGTTTTATTTATTATGGCATATTTTAAATGAGTACTTATTGCGAGTCATTCCAATTTTCCACTTTTGGAAATTTCCATTAATTTTTTTTCATTTTAAAATAAGTTTAGTAGTGAAAGAGTGATCTGATTTTACGTAAAAATCCTAAAGAGGAGCACATGGGTACGACGAAGGTGTGCGGGTGCTGGGCGGATGGCCGAGGTTTGGGAAAGCCGCGGAGGGGCGCCTCTGAGGGCGCTGCCCTCTCTCCCCTGCAGGAGCTGTCCGCGGAGCAGATTGCCTTCCTGGGCCCAGAAAACGCCGCGGCCGTGACCCCAGCCCAGCGCCGGCAGCTCAGCATGTTGCAGCTGCAGAGCCTCCAGCAGGCGCTAGATGGCGCCAAGACACGCTCCTGGCTGGACGCGCCTCTGAGCGCCAGCCCCACCCGGACTCCCGCCTCTCTTTCTCCTCCAGGTGAGCCGGAAAGACCCAGCCCGGTCCCCCACTCCTAATCCCTTTGCTAGTCCCTTGGTCCGCCCTGCCAGACCTGGGGCAGCGGGAAGGTTCCTAAAATTCAGGGCGGGCTCTCTGACAGTCCTTGGAGATCCTGCATTCCCAGAAAAATCCAAAGGCCCTACCGAGCACATGTAAATGATTCTCAACTCTAGAGCACTTTAAAATCACGGGGGGAGCCTTTTTTAAAAAATTTATTTATTTTTGGCTGTGTTGGGTCTTCGTTGTTGCGCATGGGCTTTCTCTAGTTGCGGCGAGCGGGGCTACTCTTTGTTGCAGTGCGCAGGCTTCTCATTGCGGTGGCTTCTCTTGCTGCAGAGCACGGGCTCTAGGCGTGCGGGCTTCGGTAGTTGTGGCACGTGGGCTCAGTAGTTGTGGCTCGCGGGCTCTACAGCGCGGGCTTCAGTAATTGTGGCGCACAGGCTTAGTTGCTCCGCTGCCTGTGGGATCTTCCCGGACCAGGGCTCGAACCCATGTCCCCCTGCATTGGCAGGCAGATTCTTAACCACTGCGCCACCAGGGAAGCCCCACGGGGGAGCTTTTAAATACTGCCAGTCCCGTGGACCCCCCCCCCCCAGAACCCACTGAATCAGAATTTCTTAGGAGACTTAAGACGTCAGTGGTTCCTTTACTCCTCCCTCCTCAACGTCCAGTATTAATTAATAAATTCAATTGACATATACTGGGCACCTGTTAATACTATGTGCCAAGCCTGCAGTAGGAGCAGGGAATACAGAGGTGAGTAAGGCGGGTAAGGCTCTCTCATAAATAAAGAATATTTCAAATCTGGTAAGACCAGGGGAGGAAAGCAGCAGAGGGTGGTGGTGGTGACTAAGGGCTGAGCTGAGACAGAGGGGCCGGGGGTGTGGCTTTCCTTCCCGTCTTTCCTCCCTGCCTGTCTTACTCTCCCCCTCCCCTCACTCGCCCACTTCTTTGTGACTCCTTCTGTCTTTAGTGAGCACCGCCTTTGGACTAAGCTGGTGCTGGGCTCTGGGGAGGCAACTGTGAACCAGCCAGGCGTGTCCTCTGTCCTCTCTGAACTCCCAGTCCAGCATGGGGGTGAGGGAAACTGCTGCACCCCGGCGACCATGAGGCAGTACGAGGGATGCTGTGAGGGGGGGACACAGGCCCCCAGGGAATGCTCGGGAGAAGGAGCTACCTAGGCTTGGGAAAGCGGGGAGCGGCCATGGAAACCTCCAGAAGACAGTGATTCCTAAGCTGCAGACCAAGAGAAGAGAAGATGGACCCAGCCAGGTGGAGAGTGTCCCAGGTAGAGGGAAGAGTGAGTGCAAAAACCCAGAGAGCGAAGCTTGGTGCTTTGCTGTCTCCAGGTCTGCCCCAGCCTCCCTTGGGGATAGCAAATTGGGGGCTTCCCAATTTCTGCAGCCACAAGTGGCCAGACATGGCACCTGCAAACTGGAGCCACGCCCTTTGACTCACTATTATCTTAAAGCCTTTTCACTGAAATATAATACGCATACATTTAAAAGTTATTTTTAAATGTTACAGTGTTTTGTGTATGTTATATAATGCACACAGTAGGCAATGCACCTGGTTTAAAATATGAAAGGTCTGAAAAGGTGTGCAGTGAGCTATCTCCCCCATCCCCTGTTCCTTAGTCGCCCAGTTCCCCTCCCCAGAGGCAACCAATGTCACCAGCTTGTGTATCTGTCCACAGATACTCTATGCATATCCATAGTTTATCCCTGCACTTTTACAAAACTTGGTATACACTTTGTTCTGTGCCTTGCATTTTTCACCTGACAATATACCTCGGAGGCAGCTCCATATCCATACCTAGGAGCCGTGCAATTGTTTTTCTGGCTATGGCATAACTAGTTAACTAGATCTCTGTAGATGACAATTCAGTTGTTTCTATTTTTATATTGTTACGAACAATGCTGCGGCGGATGACCTTATATACTTTGCATCTGTTCAAGTATATCTGCAGGGTAAACTCTTCCAAGTGGGATTGCTGGGTCAGAGGGTTTGTGCATTTGTGATTTTGATGGATGCTCAGCCAGGCAGGAGAAGCCTAGATTCCTTCTCTTTCCTTTCACCCCACAGGCCTGAGCTGGTGCTGGCAGCTGGGTGAACCCTTCCAGTGGGCCAGGCACTTAATCTCTTGTTTCGTAAATTTGCTTCATTATCCGAATCATCTGGGAGTGATACTTAAAAATCCAAATTCCTGGGCCTGGTACCAGACTTGCTGAATCAGAATTTGCCAGGGAGGATCCCAGAATTTGCATTTTTAGCATTCTCCCCAGGTGACTCTTATGATTAAGGCAGCTCTGGTAGTCGCCGATTCACACAACCTCATTTAATTCGCCTTTCCGTCCCTTGCAATTTGGGGTCATTATTCCTGTTTAGGAGTTGAGCAAACCAAGGTTGGGCGAGATCTAGTGAGTGGTTCAGGGAGAGGCGCAGGGAGCTGGCATGGTGCGTCCACCCTCCGCGGGCTGCTGAGACCTCCTGTGCACTCTTGTCTTGTCTTGTTTCCTTTTAGGAGCCTGGGTCTCCCAGGGTCTTGGGCTGGGCTGCCCTCTGCTGGTCCTGATGCCCAGGCTCGTGTGGTGAGCGGCATTTGCGCATTGCCCTGGGGCCCAGGCAGCTGCCCAGGGCACGTGGAGACCGAGGGCGCTGCAGACGGTGGGAGTCCCGCACCCCGACTCAGAGCCTCAGTGGGGGCAGGGAGACCCCGGGGCCTTGGAATTGAAGAGGCGCTAAAAGGAAGAATAATTGTTGAAAATGATCTCGCGCGTTCTTAACCTGTCTTGTGTCCTCAGCGGGGAGGCATTCTCAGCCTCATTTCAGTCTCCCTAGTTTTCCAGCTTGGAGACAGAGAAGCTGGGGAGGGAGGGGTGTTTCCTGTCAAAGCATGAAGACCTTAGTACAAGTTACTGCCCTCCCTCCAGAGGGAGATGCCGGAGAGCAGTGGGTGCAGGCAAAGGTGCCGTCTTTGCCAGGGCCTGATATGGCTTCAATTCTGGCTTAATTTCCCCTCCTTGGAGCTATGGGGTGCATTGGATTTCTCCTTCTTGGTTACTTCGCAGAGCTGAAATAAATGAATCCTGCAACAGACGCCAATATTCCTGCCTGATTGCTGGGACTAATTGATGTTTTGGTGGGCATTGCATTGCTTGGAAATTAAAACAGTTAACATGGCTCAACGTTAAATCAATTAAAAAATACATTTTCCAGATGCCTTCCATTTCCTTGGGAGGCAGCTGAATGAATGGCTGTGGAATTGTCAGTTAAACTTTCAAAATATTCCTTTCTTGATGGAGGTGGTGGCTCTTCTTGTTTTAAGTTGCTCTGGGCTTTGGGGATGGGTTGAAATAAAAGAAAATAAACTGCGTAAGCCAGTCACTCCTGTGATCATGGCACAGCAGAACAAACGCACCCTCTGGCCCAATCCTTTTGGAGGCTGGGATGGAGTTACCTCTGGAAATTGGCAGGATGCTCTTGGCCTTGGCAGAGCTCAGGAAGGGGTGCTTTGCCGCCTCCCAGGTGTTATGCCTTCTCAAATTCAGTTGTTTCGCACCACATCACTTAGGTGGCAATTTGAGCATCCTGAGTACTTCTGTGCTGCCACCAGCACGTTCTGTGCCCTTTTTCTGGTCACATCCACAGTAGACGTCTCATCTGGAGACAAGAAGAGCCTGCTTGAGTTTCCAGAAATCTCTGGTGTTCCATCAGAGGTGGTTGGGTCTTAAACAGCATCATAGGTAGATGTTATAGAGGCTGGTGTGTTTTCAGATGTCACATGTGATTATTACAGAAAATTAAAAGACCGGGGTGTGGAGAGTGTGGCTCTGTGGGTGTCACTTGGGGTCTGATCTGGTTTTCTTTCATCCTGGCAGGGAAATGGCAACTAGTGCTGCTTCTCTAGCACAGATCGTTTGTCTTGTTACAAACTCGAGCCCCAGTTTAGCTGGGTGGACCAGCTGCTTGGAGAGGGACGCTGGGTGAGAATGTGTCTGCCCAGATTCCCATCAGAGGGGCCTTGGACCTCGCTCAGTATTCCCACTTTCTTCCAGCCTTGGATTATCCTGGGCAGGAACGATAACAACGATCTCATTTGAGCTGGACTTCACACTGCCAATATCATGTAGTCTTTGTGTCTCACTTTCCCTCTGATCATTTGTTTTTGGTTTAATTCCTGGATTGTGCCTCCCATCGTGGATGACAATAACAGCTCCTGTTTTGGAGGCTAAGTCTGCATCTGAGGGCTTTAGCTGTGTCATTATAGCTCATGTCATCGTCATCACGATCCTGCCAGGTGGATGCTGTTGGCTCCCTTTTTCCAGATGAGGGGACAGAGCCCGAGAGAGGTAAGGAACCCTTGTCTGAGGCCTCTCAGGTAGTGAGGATTTAAATCCTGACGTTTCATCTTGCCCTGTGCTGCCTCCCGGGTGTTCTTGAACTTCTCTAATGAGTTAGATCAGAGAGAGTTTCTGTAGATCCCGCCCTCTCCTTCTCTGGCGGGAGGCCAGCTTGCCTCACAGCACATATAATTGGTGATTGCCTCAGGCAGGAAGGCAAATCCAGCTTATGCCCTGCAGGACCCCTGGGGTCTACGGTTGAAATGCTCAGTCCTCTGCACACAGGAAAGCAGCGGGTCACAGCGCAGGTGCCACTCCCGTTCACCTTTCAACGTCAGCTGTACCGTTGGATTCCCAGCCTCCACCTTCTGCAACTTCTCGCAGCTGTTTGCAGAGATCACGGACACTGGCATGCAGGTCACAGTGTGCTGGCCATGGCTCTGATCGGTCAGGACCTGTGCTCTACTGGTTATTAAAATGTTTGAGTATCTCTCAGCGATATCCTTTTACAGAACCCCACCTTGAGGCTTGACGGGAGTGGGAGTCTTTCTGCAACTTCAGCCTACCACCCAGTGGGGCTTAGAATTAAGCTATTCTCTCTAGTCCTGGAACCCAGGGCTTCAGCCACAGCTGCTGGGACGGGCTCCACTGCCAAGGAGAGGTGGCTGTGTGTGTGTGGGTGCGTGTGCAAATGTGTGTGTGTGTGTTTACCTGGCTTTACTGAAGAAATGCTGTCATGGAAGAGACAGTAAACAACTTAATATTAAATATTCCGTATTTATTTGTCCTTAAAATTTCTTTGCCCGCCCTTGCCTCCTGAGGTCCTTTAAAACATCTATATTGCCTCCCTATAAAGCATGTATATAATAAACAGTTAAGCCCGGCAGAATTCCAGACCACACAGTGTCTAAGCAGGACGTCTACAAAGTGCATGTCTTGAAGCCTTCTAGAAGTGAGTGTCCTCTCTGAAAATCCATCCAGGATGTCCAGCGATTCTTGGGATTCTCAGCCACCACAGGAGGGTCATTGTACACTTCTCGACCTCCACTGCCCCAGGTACTGATTGTTTCAGAAAGGGACATAACTTGTCTGATCCTTGGAGACATCTGCAACCTACCTTGTTTGCCTTCACTTTCATCCTGGCTTTTTATGAGCCAGATCAGATACATGCTGATGAAATCTGGAGGGAGGGGCTGTCCTTTCCCAGGAGAACTCTGGCCCTGAGGAATTCCTTCCAGTGTCTGAGACCCTCCGGAACACTCCTGTTGGCTGCAGGGTGGGTGGGTGGGAAGACTAGACGATTGTTCTCAAATCTTCTGCTCACTGCCTCTGTTAGGACGGAACATCCAGGCCTTTGCTGTGTGGCTTTGTCGTGCAATTCAATAGGTAGAGTCTAATTCCCTACCTGCTAACTTTGGGCTTTGGCCGTTGAGCAGACATGACAGTCCACCAGCAGCAGTCTTAGCCGTGCTTGCGTGATTTGACTTGACCTCTTGGCAATTGCTTCCTCATGTGAGGAGACCTGTGGGTGAGGAGACATGAGGAGCAGACCCGAGCCCAACCCACAGCTTGGAGACAAGCTGAGATCAGCAGAACCCAGGTGAGCTCAGCCAAGCCCAGGAGAGCCACAGCCAACCTGAATACTCATATGCAAGGGAAGCCATTGAGATTTGGGGGTTATTTGTTACTGCAGCCAAAGCTGACTTATACTCCATGTCATCAACATGCCTTCCTTGCACCGTGCTGGTCCCATGCTGGGGATAGGAAGGTGATGCACTCTGTCCCTTTCTTCACATTCCCATCATTTACCACATACCCATGCCCATTTGTGAAGCTCTTTATCAAGTGCTGTGCTACTTGATACATCGTCATGGCCCCTAACTTCCACTTATTTCCCATTTTCAAGCTCAGGGGTCATAGAAATCAGGTCCCAGATGCTCAGGGGTCAGAGCTTATGCCCATAACGTGGTTGTTCTACCTGCTCTGCCATGCAGCTTTCATATCTAATGACTTGTTGAACTATTTCCCCTTGAGCACTTGCTGATCCAACATCATTCCCTCCAACCTACAGCTTAGCTACACTCCCTGGTACTGTCAAGACTCTGTAAGCTGGAGTCTCCCAGCAGAATTTTCAGGTCAGGTAATAGCACATGGCATAGGTGCATCGGCCCATCCTCAGGGGAGAATGCCCCAGCTGAAGAAGCCATCTGGCTCTCCCCCAGGTGTGTGTCATGTCCTCCATTCACACTGGAAGCTGGAAGCCACTTTGCAGTGACTGAGGTCAACAAGTCTGGCCTTGAGCTACCCTCCCTTGCGGATCTCCCCCATCATCTTCATCTGCCCCTTGTCATGTCAGGCCCATTGAGACCCCACTCTCCACCATGACATCTTGGGTCAGGGAACCTGAGACTGATGGGCGGGCTGGCGGGTTCCCATTAGTGTCCAGTCAGCTCCAGGACCTCTCACACCAGGAAGGATTTGGGATTGGAGGGATGGGCATGATAACTCACCAGCATTTAGCCCCTCTGGGCAGAAACCTTGACTGTCTTGTTCACTGCCATATCTCTAGCGTCTGACAATAACTGACCTTTTCCTGCTGTTCAGCAGTCCCCGGTAAGCTGGGTCATGGTTGGTGTTCATGACATATTTGTTGAATATGTAAATGTTTCATTTTCCTCCTCACACCATACTGAACTCAGTAGGACCTTTGATCAGGCAAGTATTGGGAAACTTCAGCTCCAGGGGAGCTGGGGAGATACGATAAGAATATACTCATTTAACAAAAACTGATTGAGAACCCACTTTTTGCCAGCCCCCGTGCTGGGCACAACAGACGCAGAGTACACACAAGCCGGTTCTCGTGCAGCTCACGTTCTGCCGGGAGCTGGGAGAGGCACATAATAAACACACACGCACGAATCAGATAGTGATAAATACTATGGAGAGAAGTAAATCTGGAGGAAGAATTGGGAACTCCGGGTGGTGGTGGGAGGGGGAGCAGAGAACACGCTTTAGGTAGAAACCAGGTGGTCAGGGGAAACCTCATGGAGAAGGTGGTGACAGAGCAAAGACTTGAAGGAGGTATGGACAGCATGCATACGCCTACACCTATGCCTATACTTAGGTCTACGTCTACATCTACATCAACATCTATATCTATATCCAGACAGGATAGCAAGGATGAGCAAGTGCAGAGTCCCAGAGGCAGGACTGAAGCTCCAGGAGTCTGAGGACCAGCAAGGTGACACAGGGGTGGGGTGGGGGAGAGGCAGGAGATGAGGTTGGAGAGGTCATGGGCCAGATCAGGCAGGGCCTTGCAGGCATCACAGGGCTTTGTCTTGTGGCTTTGAATGAAACGAACGTGGCAGGAGGTGGAACCCCACGCATCTTTCCCCTCTTCCCGTGACACCAGGGCCACTTTGGAAAAGTGTCTCTTGCTCCCAGAACAACTCTGGGTTCCGTCTTGCATCCTCCACGTGTTGTTGGGCTTCCCTTGGTTTCCATCCTGCTGCTTCCTTGAAAAGGGGTCTTTGTACCAGTTCAGTTTGGTGAACGTTATCTTAGAAGATTTAACTTAGGGTTTTGTTTCCAGGCCCCTCCCTGTATCCCAGACATGGGGGGAGAACTTACCCTCACCTCCATGCTGCTGATTCCTGATGGCATATCCTCCCCACACAGCTGGGTGAGCAGTCAGCCTAGCAGGAGCCCTTCCACGTCACCTGTAGGTGGTGTGTCTGGAACATCTTGACTTATATCCCTGCTGAGAGCTGGGAAAGGGTCTGGATTCAGGCCTAGCTGGATCCAGGAGTTCCAACAACATCCCCAGGAGCTGGCTTCCCTCTTGCTATCTTTTTTTTTTTTTTTTTTTTTTTTGTGGTACGCGGGCCTCTCACTGTTGTGGCCTCTCCCGTTGCGGAGCACAGGCTCCAGACACGCAGGCCCAGCGGCCATGGCTCACGGGCCCAGCTGTTCCGCGGCATGTGGGATCTTGCCGGACCGGGGCACGAACCCGTGTCCCCTGCATCGGTAGGCAGACTCTCAACCACTGCGCCACCAGGGAAGCCCCCCTCTTGCTATCTTTTGACTCTGACTTTAGATTTGGCTTCTTTCCTAGGCAGGCTCTACTTTCATGGTGGCCGCCATCAGCTTTAGACTCATAGCCTAATACTTTAGCATTATTGAGAGAGAGAGAGAACTTGGTCCTTCCTGGTCATGTCAGCAAAAGTCCCTGGATTCACTTTGATTGGGCCTGCTTGGGGCAGGTGACATCTCTGAACTGACCGCTGTCTCTGGGATGGTGGGGTACACCAGTTGGCTGAGGCTAGGTTAGGAGATTACCCCAAACCCTACCCCAACTCACACTGACTGAACAGGAAAGGGCTGATTCCAGAAGAGTTCAATTACCAAACTGTGTAGACAGAATTCTAAGCTGGCCCCAAACTCCCTGGTGTGCACGGCCCATGTAACCTCTTGCCCCCAAGGGCAGGCAGAACCTGTGCATGTGAGGGGGTGTCACTCCCATGACTGGGTTACTAATCAGTTGACTTTGAGTTAATCAAAAGGGCAATTGTCTGGGTGTGCCTGACTTGATCAGGTGCACCCTTAAAAGGAGCCAGGACCTTCCTGATGACAGAACTGTTCAGAATATGACAGTCTATGGGGGGACCACATGGCGAGGACCCAGGGTGGACTTTCTCCCTGGCTGGTAGCCAGCAAGAAAACAGAGACCTCGGCCACACAGTCAGAAGGAACTGAAGTCTGCAAACAACCAGCCGTCCTGGAGGAGGACCCCAGCCCCGGATGAGACCCCAGCTCCAGTGACACCATGACCTCAGCCCAGTGAGATTCTGAGCAGAGAACCCAGTTGAGCCATGCTGAGCCTTCTGACCTACAGAACTGTGAGATAATAAATGTGTGTTATTTAAGCTGCTACGTTTCTGTCCATTTGTTATGCAGCAATAGAAAACTAAGACACAGAATAAGGGGAAACAAATGCAGGGGAGGCAGTGACTGAGGTGTACACGGAGCTGAGAGCTGGGTGGCCATTTTTGGTTGAAATAGACTCGCTCTGGAATTTAAGCTTAGCCTGGAAACCTGTCCACAAGCATGAGCACCCCCTGCCGCCTCCCTCCACCCCACCAAAGTTTCCTTGCGTGGGCATCCTACTCCTTTTCTGTCTCTCCCTCTAGGTTCTTTTGCTTCTTGGCAGGAGGGAGGCCTGGTATGTTTATTTATCTTTTGCATTTGTCATTTATAGTGACTTAGCATCCGTTCCTCCTTCCCCACAATACTGTGAATTTCCTTTGGGAACATTCCTCTGGGACTTTGCTCACGTGAATTAGGTGGAATCAATGCCACCTTCAGCTCCAGTGCTGGGCTCTGATTCACTGAAACCAGTCATAATTTCTCATTCCCCAGTCCACAGTGATTGATCAGGGATGGGCCAGTGAGAGCCAGGCCTGGGATTTTTATTCAACTGTTGAGAGAGACAGAGGGAGAGAGAGAGAGAGAGAGAGAGAGACAGAGAGAGAGAGAGAGAGACAGAGACAGAGACAGAGAGACAGAGAGAGAGAGACAGAGAGATTCTCTTTCCTTCTGAACTTGAACTGTTCAGCCATCTTGAAATTGTGAGAAATTGTATGAAGGAATGGAATTAAGAAATGGAATGAGAAGAATGGAGTTAAGGGATGATGTGAGAAAACCCAGGTTCTGGTAATAGTTTTTGGAGCCTGGATCAAACCATACCTGCAGATCTGCCTGTGGATCATTCAGTTACATGAACAAAATTGGGTTGGATTTTCTGATGCTTGCAACTGGTTGGAATGGCTTCTCTTGCCTTCCTTTTTCTTAATTTTTGGATGTCTGCAGATTGTTTTTTATTGTGGGTGCAGCTGAGCACAAAGTGTCATTTTCTCTATAACAAATAGTTTATGGATATCTTGGCTTCCCAGGGCCCCTAACAACACTGTTTTTGCCTGAATTTGGCTCAGATGCACCTGAGTGCCTGATGGGTTACAGGGACCCTGGTTTTAAAAACTATCTTTACATAGATGATGAAATAGCCATTTAATGGTCAAGGTTTTTGCCTTGAGCCCTAGGCTTATTCTGGAGATGACACTCATCGGAGGTGGGAGATTTGCTCCTCTCACACTCCGGGGGCCTTCCTAGTTGGGAATTTGGCCTCAGGTGGCTTAGTCATATCCGGCTGACTCCAAGTACTCAAGTTTGGATCTGCTTGTCCAATAGGGTGGTGCCTCCTGTCCCCCCAGGGCAGCCAATACCATCTCCTGCTTTTTTCCCTCCTGATTTAGCATCATGCAGGGCACGAATTCTGGGGTGCAGGGCAGGGGCCTTTAGTTCTCCTGTACAGCCCGGGTCTGCTGGCACAGCAGCCTGCTCTTAGCAAGTCCGATTTTCTAACTGGCAGCCAGCAGCATCTTGTCGTATGACCTCTGGTAAAGGCCTCCCTGGTCTTTGCACAGAAGGGGTGGGGGGCTTTTCTCTTTGCTGTGTATAGTTCATGACTGTTCCCATAGTCAAACACTCATACCAGTCTTGTCTAGTACTTGGCTAAAGCAATGAAAGAAAGGAGCTTGATATGCAAGAATGCTGCCTGGAGCTCTGTGAATACAATATTATGGTTCTTCACTTCCCACCCTCCCCAAGGACTGACACTCTTACAGCATCCCGAGGCAGGCTCAAAAACCTGTATTACACTTCCCAGTAAAGCCTCTAGTCCTGGGCAGTCGTAGCTTTATTTTAAAAGCTATTTTGTGTTTCTCCATGCCGGTTGGAATGGCAGCTTTGGAGAGCTTACCCATGTCTGCTCTTTCCTAGGAGAATGGCTATGGCTTCTGTACTTTTTAGAAGCTCAGATCAAGCTGCCAGGTGTTTTGTCTATGTTTGGATATTTTCCAGTGTGTACCTCCAGATCCACTCGCCACTCGTATCATTGCCTCTGGCTTGCAGCTGGGATTGGGCAGTGGGACCAAGCAGGAGATTGGAGGGTCCTGACTCCCTTTCTGCCAGCCTGAGGGTCGCGTCCTCCGTGAAGGCCACAGTTCCTTTGGGCGGCTCTTTCTGACAGCTACAATGCTCTCTGGGTTCCAGAAGCCTCTCTATCCCTTTCTCTTTTAGCCTGGGGGTAAGGGCTTGCCGCTGCTGACCATTCCAGGGTAATTCGCATTCCTTATTTTCTCTTAACCCTGCCTGTACCTCTGCAATACTCTTGTCATTAAACTCTCTTCAAATACCTCATTTGAGTGTGCCATCCTTTTCCTGCCAGGACCAGACTGATCCATTTAGAACATCCAGTGCCAAAGAATGCACTCTCCAAAGGCTGCAAAGGGAGTCCCAAAGAAGTTTCTCCAATGTCCCTCTGATTTGGTGTGGTTGTCCTCCTCCAGCATGGATGAGTCAGGTCAATTAATGCTGCCCTATTTTATCTGATGAAGTTTGTTATTGTTGTCATGAAGATGCATTCCTTTTACTTCTGGCTCAGGAATAGCTAGCTGGGCACTGCACCTGTAGTTAATGACCCTGGATACAATTCTCAAATTAATCTGGGGTCAGCTGAATCTATCCAGCCTGTGAGGAGACCCCAGTTTCTTTCTTTATTTTTTCTTTTGTTTTTGGTTTAAAATTTTTAAAAACATCTTTATTGGAGTATAATTGCTTTACAATGGTGTGTTAGTTTCTGCTTTATAACAACATGAATCAGCCATAGGAGCCCCCCAATTTCATGACCAAGGAAAAACCATAGCCCCACCTGGGTTTCTGTGAATTCCTGGTGAATCACTGCCTCTGGGATCCTCCTAATTGTATACTATTTATGCACCTCATTGCCCCAGGTGTGAATTATCTCAAATAATAACCCATTCACATGAAAGCGCTAGCGGGTAAATGTGGTGGGCAGCTTCTAGGGTGGCCCCCAATGATCCCTGCCGCCTGGTGTTCATACCCTTGTGTAACACCCTTCCCTGAGTGTGGGCTGGGTCCAGTGACTTGTTTTCAATCAGTAGAATGTAGCCAGATGTTGTCCCTGAGATAAAGTTACAAAAGACTGGGACTTCCTTCTTTCTGACACGCTATCTCTTTGCTCACTCTGCTACATCCAGCCGCCATGTTGTAAGTGGCCCTAGGGAGAGGCCCCACGGCAAGGATCTGAGGGCAGCCTCTGCAAACAGCTCATGAGAAGCTGCATTCAGCCAACAACGTGTTCCCCAGTGTAGCCTTAAGATGAAACCTGGCTGACACCTTTATTGCAACATGTGAGAGACCCTGAAGTGGAGGGCCCCGTTAAGCCAGGCTCAAATTCCTGACCCACAGAAACTGTGAGATAATAAAGATGTGTTGTCTTAAGCTATTAAGTCTTGGGGTGATTTGTTATGCACTGATATGTAGCTAATACAGTAATCTAAACTTTACTGATGATTGCAATGGAGAGACCAAAGTCGGATTTGTATTCACATCTTGCAGTGAATGACTAACTAACCCATCCAGCAGGCATTTCTCTGCATCCTCAGGCCCATCAGTGCTGCAGAATCCCCTGTCTTGCTCTCTCTCTTTTTTTTTTTTTTTTTTTTTTTTTTTTT
>NW_006775554.1:426105-444824 GCF_000442215.2 Lipotes vexillifer
ACTGTTGTGGCCTCTCCCGTTGTGGAGCACAGGCTCCGGACGCGCAGGCTCAGCGGCCATGGCTCATGGGCCCAGCCGCTCCGCGGCATGTGGGATCTTCCCGGAGCGGGCACGAACCCGTGTCCCCTGCGTCGGCAGGCGGACTCTCAACCACTGAGCCACCAGGGAAGCCCTGTCTTGCTCTCTCTTGATAGCACTCTTCAACTTGGCAGTGTCCAGCTTTGTTGACTATTATCTTCCTTAGGGTTTTCAATTCTTTCTCTGTCCACTTTGTAGAGACTTTTAGTTCTTACTAACGTCTACTCCCAAACTCGTTGACAAACTCCTCCAGGTGTCCAGCAGAACTACGCCCTCTCTGTCAACACAGTCCATCTTTCTTGGGGAGCAGTGCGGGTTATAGATCTAGAAAATATCTGTGACATAAGTCTCTCAGCTCTTTCTTGCATATATTGCTATTCAACAGCTTAAAGCTATTGAAAAATGCATGCAAACAAAATTTTCATCTAACAAAGAAAATGCCCTTATGACAGTGTTCGAATCACGTTCTCATGTTGCATGTGAAGGAGAGGTATGTGCCACTGGAGAAAAGCCTTTTAAATTCTATGCTTTTGGGGCTTCCCTGGTGGCACAGTGGTTAAGTATCTGCCTGCCAATGCAGGGGACACCGGTTCGAGCCCCGGTCTGGGAAGATCCCACATGCCACAGAGCAACTAAGCTCATGTGCCACAACTACTGAGCCTGCGCTCTAGAGCCACAACTACTGAGCCTGCATGCCGCAACTACTGAAGCCCGTGTGTCTAGAGCCTGTGCTCCACGACAACAGAAGCCACCACAATGAGAAGCCCGCACACCGCAACGAAGACGCAACGTAGGCAAAAATAAATAAATTAAAGAAAAGAAAATATGGTATATACATACAACGGAATATTATTCAATTTAAAAAATAAAGGAAATCCTGCTGTTTGCAACAACATGGATGAACCTGGAGGGTATTATGCTAAGTGAAGTAAACCAAGCACAGAAAGACAAATACTGTATGATCTCACATATGTGGAATCTGAAAAAGTTGAACTTACAGAACCAGAGAGTAGAAATGTGTTTTCCAGGGGCTAAGGGTTGGGGAAAATGGGGGAGATGTTAGTCAAAGGGTTCAAAGTTTCAGTTATGTACAATGAGTAAGTCCTGGGGATCTAATGGACAGCATGGTGGCTGCAGTTAATAGTACTATATTGTATATTTGAAATTTGCTGAGAGTAGATCTTGAGTGTTTTCACTACAGAAAAGACTATATGAGGAGGTGGATATGTTAACTAGCTTGATTGTGGTAACCATTTCACGGTGTATACATCTATGAAAACATCACGTTGTACACCTTAAATACATACAATTTTTATTTGCCATTTACGCCCTAATAAAGCTGGAAAAAAGTTTTACAAAAAAAGGAAAAATAAAAAAGAGTGGCTGACTAGTCACCAGACTGGAGCTTGTGTCTGAAACCCTGCTGATTTTCTGTATTGACAGCATCTTGATGTATATGCATGTGTCTCCTGATCAGAGAGGCCTGTCACAAAACTCTAGAGCATAACAATCTATCTCTTTGAGATTCTCCAGCAGCCCCTGAGGTGAATTCCCCATGTGCCCTGTGTCCTATATTTTAAATTGAACCTATCACAAACATAGCTCCTAACTTTGCTGGCAATCTGTCCAGCTATTTTCATATGATCCTATAAGACAGAAACTTAAATTCCAGATACTGAGGTTCTTTGGTGTTCATCTGGGCACCAGACGTGTGTTCATCTGTAATGTGACATTTTATTCATCTCTGAAATAACTGTATGGTGCGCTTTACTGGATGTGTCTGTACATGTCAAGGGCTGAGTATTCCAGGAAATATCTGTACTTGAATTTCTAGGTAAAATAAGAATCAGAAAGAATGGGTCTTGAAATACATGGAACTGGAAGTTCAAAGTCGAAAATAAGGGTGAAGGCTGAGAGACAGTAGCAGGGAAGGGCTGGATCTGGGGAGGGCTGTGGACAAAAGCCTGGTTCTCCCTACAGTGGAATGTGCATCACGTGGGGGTGGCAGACTACAGGTGTGTGGAGTCCAGGGCCACAGCTGGCACCTATGGTTCTTTAGGTGAATTACAAAGAGGTGCCACTTCTGTACAGGTGAATCAAAAGAAGTTCCTCCTCTGGGTATAGTGGACCAATTACCAAAAGGCATCCCTTCCTTTGGCTGAAACTCTTTGGACCAAGCCAGATGGCTTAACAAGTGATCCGAGGGAGGACTTGATTTCTGGCCTCATTCATCACCTTGGTCAGGTGCCTTTGTGAAGTGCACGCACAGTCCAACTGTGCTTGAAGGCCTTGAGGGTACCTTCTATTCCTCCTCATTACAAAACTCAGCCACTCAGCTGAGAGAAGCATTTTAAAATTTAAATGAAGTTAAGGTAAATTTGTGTATAAGTTATAAGGAATGCCATCCTGGTGAACAAGGTTAGATGGGATTGGTAATATCTACCTGAATCAGGGTCTAGAAGATTTACTTGAGTTTTCCTTCCTTAGAGAAAGAATTAAATTGTTTATCTGATTGAACCAGGGCTTGTATGACATTTCAGCAGAATTTGAATGTATATGTGCATATTCTAAGGCTGATTTGGAAATTAACACTTGAATACTGTATATGTAAGAGGGGCCTACTTGGTTTGAAATAGTCTCTCTCATTCTTTTCAGCTTATTGGTAACTGTGAGTTGATTTATCCCTAAATAGTTCAAAGCCTTTTCTGTTTTAGCTCTGGGAATAATGTTTTTCTTCTTTTCAAAGATGTAATATTTCTGCTAACAATACAGAACGATAGCAAAGATAAGAACCTTCAGGGCTGTTTGAAGACAAAATGGTTTTCTGAATTGGACATTCATTAGAGTGAAGGGATACACCTCTGAATCTGTGTTGTATGATTTTGGGCTTGTTTGTTTAATGGATTTCTTTGCTTAAACTTCAGGTGCATGCGTGATAATTTTAAAGAGCAGAGAGATGGACAAATGCTATTTAATTTATAAATCTTTTCAAAGGCATTTAAAATTTCTCTCGAGTTTATTTTTCATAATCTTGGTTTAAGGCAAGAGTAATTGTTCCCCTCCCTCCACATCTCAAAAGATGGGGCTTTTTTACTTATAAGTTCTCTGACCTCAGAGGAGGAGGCAAAGATTTCCAGAAGGGTTAGAAATGAAGGTGGGGTGGGGAGACAGGCCCTAATTACCAAGGGAGTTGGAAACCATGTGGAAGAGCCACTGGTTTAGAATTGCTGGTTTAACAGTGGATTCTATTTTTTTTTTTTTTTTTTTTTTTCTCACTGTTGTGGCCTCTTCTGTTGCGGAGCACAGGCTCCGGACGCGCAGGCTCAGTGGCCATGGCTCACGGGCCCAGCCGCTCCGCGGCATGTGGGATCTTCCTGAACCGGGGCACGAAGCCGTGTCCCCCGCATCGGCAGGCGGACTCTCAACCACTGCGCCACCAGGGAAAGCCCCTACCAGTGGATTCTTTTATCTAACTCTTGGTTGTGTTATGGGAATTAAGATGATGAATGTGCCCAGTGTTAGCTACTGTTGTTATTCTCAGTCCAGCATATGAGTTTACTGGGCGTATTTGGGGACATTTGTACCAAGGGTTATGGGAGAACGAATTTGTGGGGGACATTTCAGCCCAGTGAACTTCTCAGGATTTAGGCTGAGGAAGGTGGGGACGGCCCTGGGGCTGGCTGGCTTGGTGGAGGGCTCTTGCGTTGGGGTCCTGAGAGCCCCAGGATAGGAGATAAACGTTGCCACGAGACCTGGGGACCGCTGATACCACTCAGGCTTCTGTGAGAATCGGCTTGAAACTCAGACTCTGTCAATGAGGTATTTTTGTTGCCTTGTGTCTGCCTGATTTTTTATGTGACTTTCCATTCTGCTTTTGCAGCTTTGATGATCTGTGACGCATTTTGTTCCTCCTCACAGCACGCAGAAGTACAATGGCAGAGTGTTCCAAAACCAGATTTTGCCATAATTAATTTTTTAAGTTGCATTTGATTTTTAAAATTATAACCTCTTCTTTTATTTTTTTTAATTTTTATTTATTTATTGTTTTGCGGTACGCGGGCCTCTCTGTGCTGTGGCCTCTCCCGTTGCGGAGCACAGGCTCCGGATGCGCAGGCTCAGCGGCCATGGCTCACGGGCCCAGCCGCTCCGCGGCATGTGGGATCCTCCCGGACCGGGGCACGAACCCGCGTCCCCTGCATCGGCAGGCGGCCTCTCAACCACTTTGCCACCAGGGAAGCCCTATAACCTCTTCTTTTAAAATAACGTAAGATGTACAAGAGTTACAGACGTTCCGAATCCTCGTCACCCAGCTTCCCCAACGATATTTATGTAATCCGATTACATTGTCAAAAGCAAGAAATTGATGTTGGCATGATACTATTCCAATTGATTTTAAGCTTTATTTATTTATTAATTACTTAATTGACTTAATTGGGGGTATTGTCCAGAAGCAGCTACCACAAACTCTGTAACTCGTGGCCCAAGGAGTTGCAATTAAGCTCTCTGAGAACAGCCAACAACTTACATGTTAGAAATTTCCGTGATGACATCCCCTTGTTGTGAGGGAGCCGATATGATTTTCCTCATCAAGAGGAAGAGAGGACTCTTCCTTGAGAACTGCGTGTGCGCCATGAGCATATCCAGAATACCTTGTTGGAGGATATTTTATTCTTCATTTTCTTGAGTAAATGCCCTAGCAACCATGATGGGAAAAATCTAGCTGATCCACTTGCCATAAAGAATAATGAAAGATGAGGGACTGTTAAATAGATCATAGAACCTAAAGGACCTGCTGATGGTAGAGGAGAACCCAGCTCTTTGCTCAGCATCCCAGAAGAAATTGCCTTGAACGTGGGCGTTGAAGATGGGGGCACTTACGGACTGAGAAGGGGTAACCTCATTATTGCACAAATGGAATATAGAGAGGAGGTTTGGGTGGAGGTGAGTGGATGGGCAAAGAGAGGACAAAATCTAGCTCACTTGAAGAACAGCAATATTACAAAGGGCAAAGTTGACGATATGGGGCAAACCTTATAAAAAGACAAATAAGATAATCATAAGAAGACCATTTTCGAGCATTGCCCATTGATGCTCTCCATGCATTATCCTCTTCAATCAGCACGACCACCTGAAGAGGTAAGTAGTGGTGTCCTCGTTTCATAGAGGAGGAAACTGAGGCTTGGATATGATGTTGGAGAGGGTCTGGAAGACTGGTTTCCAAAGGGGATGCGTCATATGCTCTGCTGTCATTCACAACACTGCCTCTCTCACTCCTCTGCTTCTAAACAGACGCTGTCTTTCCAAGTATTGTCTGTTGTCCCTTCAAAACCTACCTTTAATTCACCGACTTCTTTCTGTCTCCTCTGTCATCACTCCAGGCTACCATCCTGTCTCAACTGTCCATGGCAGCAGCCTCTCACCTGATCCCTCCACTTTCTGTTTTGTCTTCTGCCTGGACTGTTCTTTCAACAAAAGCCAGAGAAACCTCAAACAAATACATATCTGCTAAAGTGATTCCCTTCATTTTAACCATCAAAGTCTCCCTTAACGTTACCGTAAAACCCCAAACTCTAATCGTGGCCTGTAAAGCCCAGCATGGTCTGGTCCCTGCCAACCATGTGTTTCCAAAAGTGTTCCCTTCTGCTTCAACACTTTTCCTTCCACTTTGGACCACTGAAATGACTTATCTTTCAAGTCTGTTGTGGACTAAATGTCTGTGTCCCCCCCAAATTCATACGAGACCTTACCCTCCAATGTGAGGATATAAGGAGGTGGGGCCTTTGGGAGGTAACTAGAATTAGATGAGGTCAGGAGGGTGGAGTCATCATGAATGGCATTAGTGCCCCTATAAGTGTCACAAGAGAGCTTGCTCTCTCTCCCTGCTCTCTGCCGTGTGAGGACACAACGAGAAGTCAGCCACCCAGAACCCAGAAGAGGACCCTCATGAGAATTCAACCATGCTGGTACCCTGATCTTGGATTTCCAGCCTCCAGAACCATGAGAAATAAATTTCTGTTGTTTATAAGCCAATGTCTGGTATTTTATCAACCCAAACAGACTAAGACATGGTCTCACTCTCACCTTAAAATATCACTTCTCTAACTTTCCAAATTAAAGCAGGCCTCCTATTCTTTTGTAAGAGTGATATATTTTTCTCAGAACACTTTTCACAATATGTAATTATTTGTTTTTTGTGATGATTTGTTTAACATCTGTATCTCCCTATTAGATCATAAGCTCCATAGGATCAGGGCCTTGTTCTTATTGCCCAGCATTGATTTTATTTCCAGGGCCCCAGGCAGTGCCTGGCATGTAAAGAGGCACTCGATAAATATTTGTTGAATAAATGAATGAATGAATGAACAAAGATATGTAGGATTGCTGACAATTCTAGCTTTTGGATTTCAGTATCATTTTTCATTTACTTTCTTTTTTTTTTTCTTTTTTTTTTTTTTTTTGGGTACGCGGGCCTCTCACTGTTGCTTTTGGATTTCAGTATCATTTTTCATTTACTTTCTTTTTTTTTTTCTTTTTTTTTTTTTTTTGCGGTACGCGGGCCTCTCACTGTCGTGGCCTCTCCCGTTGCGGAGCACAGGCTCTGGACGCGCAGGCTCAGTGGCCATGGCTCATGGACCCAGCCGCTCCGCGGCACGTGGGATCTTCCTGGACCGGAGCAGGAACCCGTGTCCCCTGCATCAGCAGGCGGACTCTCAACCACTGCACCACCAGGGAAGCCCTCATTTACTTTCTTAAACAGCAATATTTTAAAGTTATACTTTCAGCTAGAAGGTGTAAAAGTTTGAAGCAAAATCTCAAAATCAGTGACTTGTAACATGGAAGGATGGATGTCCACACAACCCAAAGTTTGTTTCTGACCTGGGATATGACTTTGCTTCTCAGTTTGCTAGTGAACTTGACCACAAAGATGCTGAGCGCGCTGCCAGCCACAATCAGCAATCAGCAATCGAGTAGTGGGCGCTGGTGTCAATCTTAGAAACATGAGATATTCTTAGATGCTTATTTTTATAATTGGTTATATTATGGAGTTGCTAAAATGGGCCCAAACCATATGTCTCCGTCGAGAAAAGTCTGAGGACTGATTGCATGAAACAAAACGCTAGCAGAGACATTGAAAAACCAATTGTGTGACTTTGGAGGCAAAGCAAGCACTCGTGTTTTTTGTAACTGAAAAGAAACGTCTTGGCTTGGAGCAGTACAATGAGGAGTACAATCAAACAAACAGATAAAAAAATTGTCTCTTCATTAAAGGTCAGTTTAGAATTGCTGTGAAAGGTACATGTGATAATAGAAAACCTAGTGGAGCCTGGAGCTGTAGAAATGGTTGAAATTATTTTGGGTCAAAAAGAGGCAGCCAAGATGAAAAAAGTGCCCTTATTGAGTGACACCATTGAATGGGTTCAAAAGACACACTTGGGCAATTGGTGGAGAGACCCAGGGGCAGCCAGTGCTTTACATGGTGATGAAAGGGGAAATGTCAGTGGCTTGGGCATTTCACCATCTTTAAAATAATGAAGTCCATGACGACATGCTAATTTGCTCAGGCTGAATGGGATAGCAGCTGGTGAACACTTTTCATCAAGATATAATTTTTCTCCTTTTCTAGCAAGTATCGATACTTGCCATGTGGTTCAGAAATGTACTGTGTCTGTGTTCCTGGAGTCCTCTGACCCTGAGAGAAAGGACAGCACTGAACCTGTGATGGCGCTGCACCTGGACAGAGGCCACATTTTCTGAAATGGAAAGATCAGTGTAATGGTGTCTTGCTAATAATAATCTTGTGGGGAATTTTTAATTGGTTTTTCCTGATGGCAAGTAATTTATTCATTCATCAGAACAATTAAACAACCTCTTTAATGCTGTTCTTTTTCGAGGGGGTGTAATTACACGCACATGGCAAAAAAATTTAAGCAGTATCAAGGATGTTCAGTGAAAATTAAGTCTCTCTTCTCAGCACCAGTGTTTTGCAGCTCCTTCCAGAGACTGTCCACACCTATCTGTGCACATAAATGCATTTCCCTTTTTATCAACCCAATAGTATCACACTCTGTTCTCTCTCTTTCTTAAAAAAACATTGAGGTGAAATTCACATAACAGAATTAACCATTTTAAAGTATACAGTTCAGTAACAACATTGGTGGGCAACCAAGGCCTCTGTCTAGTTCCAAAACATTGTGTTCTCTTTCGCTCTTTATTATTTCTCACTTAACAATACATCCCGGAGACTGTTCCATACTAGGAAGTGCAATGTTTATCTCTTTCTTCTTTATTATATGGGTGACTCTTGCGCCAGACCTGCCTTCGAGAAAGGACTGGCTGCCCAGCTGCAAGGAGTGGGGAGCTGACAGCCTTAAGCTGGGCCTTTTTCAGGGTCCCCCCCTTAGTGTTGAGTTGGGGTCACACTCTTCTTGGGGCAGCCTCCTACCCAGGACTGAGCAAGGTGGTGGTACAAGGGCCTGGCTGTTTCTCTAACAGGCAATCTTGGCTTCCCTCTGGGCTGGTGGGGACCTCAAGTGGGCTCTAATGGCACCCTTCCCTCACCCACATGCTCAATCCTATTTCCTCTCCTTTTGCTTCATAACTGTTACCCCCCAATAAACCTTTTACACTCTGCCTGGCATCTGCTTCTCAGAGAACCCACCCAGAACCTACCGCCACATACCCACCCACTGCATCTCATGTATCCAGTCTTCTACTGACTGACACAGAGGCTGCTGCCAGTCATTTGCTATTACAGGTAGCGCTGAATGCAATCCTTGCACACGTGCCTTTGTACGCACGTCCAGGAATATCTGGAGAACGAATTCCCAGAGGTTGAATTTTAAATTTAGCATTTAAACTTTCGATACCTATTGTCTAACCACCCTCTCCTCCCACCAGGCTGTGCCAGCTTACAGTCCCACCAGGCGGGGAGGAGGGAACTGTTTTCTCATACCCTTGTCAACAGAGTGTAGGATCACGTTTAAAAATGTTCCCAATTTTATAGGTGAAAAATATTATGTCATCGTAGTTTTAATTTGCTTTTCTTCTTCTTATGAGTGAGGTCGAACATATTTTAATGGCTTAAAAGTTATGGCAAACAAATGAAAACATTATTTCATATCAAAGCAAGCAGACTGTGTAAACAATTTGCATTGGAATTTTACAGATAAAATATAACACTTTAAAGAAATGCCCTGCTTGTGGAGGGCTACTTTGTGTTAAATCCCTAAACATCTTTGGGTACAAATTTTCTTTCCTGCCCAGTTAAGGAAACTGTGATAGAAAAGTTTGAGAAATCCTGCACGCGGTTGTAAAAAGAGCTTTTCTTAAAGTTCAGGAGACCAGCTGTCCACCTGTGTAAGGAATCTCCCGGGTACAGACTCTGTTTGGGTTAAGACATTAAGTATGTTTCAATTTAAAATGTATAATGAGTTAAATATTTTTTTGGTATGAGTTGTCATGAGTTGGGGATTAGAATGTTCTAATTCCTACCACTGTTAAACTCTGTCATCCTCAGCAAGATAAAGGGTTATACCAAAAATGATTATGTGTCCTACTTTCCTGAGTGAGTCTTAGGAGGACCCAGGGCAGTAAGCTCTCACTCTAATGTAAAAGCTGCAAGGGAAAAGAACCACTGGAAATTTGTCGTCTGATGACAGGAACTAGGTGGGGGGTGCGGAGAAGGAACATTGTAAGATTCTGCACTCTGGTCGCTGACCAAGACTGGTGGAGTTGATGTTCTATATCCATCTCATTCCTGACTCCCCCAGGAACAGGAGACTTGGTGAGATGTATTGGTTAGACCACAGGCTGAGCTGCTGTAACAAAGAAGCCCTAAACTACAATGCCTCAAAAACATGATTAAAGCTTATTTGTTTTCCATGTTCAGGTCGAGGTTGGTCCAGGGTTGAGTAGGCAGCTTGGTTCCATGAACTCATCCAGGGTCTCAAGTTCCTTCTGTCTTATTGCTCTGCACCCCCTGGGGGTTCACCTTTATCCTTGTGATTAAAGTTGACTCACCAGCACCGCATCCTAGTTCCAGCTCATAGGAAAGGTGAGAGGAAATTGAGGACCAGTAATTTCCTTTTAAGGAAAGAGATGAAGATGCTGGTACATCATTTGCACTCACATTTCCTTGGTGAGAATTTAGTCATGTGGATATACCCAGTTGCTGAGAAGTGAGATTCCAATAGGGTGGCCATGTACCCTGTTAAAACCCCATATGGGGGAATATAAAAGGAAGAAGGAGGGATAGATGTTTGTGGACAGTTAGCTTCCTCTGCTACATGGGTTCAGAGCCTGGCAGAATCATGGTCCAGGAAAGGCAATAATTCTGTATCTGTCATCAGTCACATCCATTCCAAGCATCCTGAACTGGTGCCAGGAATGGGTAAAATAGTAAGGAAGAAGACGAGGCACCACTTTCTTCTTTGATCCTTCAAATAGGCTTTTATTTCTTTCCTTAAGGATCTGGTATTAAGGATGCCCAGTTGTCTAACTTGGAAGCCATCAGTCATTCATCAGATAATTAATGGAGCACCTGCTATGTGCCAGGCATTGCCTAGGTGCTGGGTACAGAGAGGTCCTCATGGAGTTTCCCGGAGACTGGAGGATGTAGACATTAAACAAAGAATCCCACAGGTAGATGTATAATTGCAAATTATGATGCATTCCTTGAAGGAAAAAGTAGAATATTCTGTGCAAGAGTATGAGATATGGATCTAATTTATATTAGAGATTGAGGGAGGTCTTGGCAGAAGGAGTATTTAAGCTGAGATCTAAAAATAGTTGTGTTAGAGTTGGCTGGTGGTTGAGGGAGGGGAAAGAGGGATCAGGTAGAGGGATTAGAATAGTGAATGAGGGGGAGAGAAATGAAATACGTGGCTGGAGAGAGAGCAGAGAAAGTTCTCCTACAGCTTTGTTTTGGCCATGTGTAGCCGTATGCTGCATATCAAACTACTCCACAATGTAGTGGTTTGAAATGGCAGTAATTTATGGTTCATGATTCAGCAGCTTGGAAATTTAGGCTGGACTCAGCTGGGTAGTTTCTGTGATCTAGGCTGAGGTCCCTTTTGCATCTGCGGTCAGCTGTGTATCAGTAGGTGCCTCTGCTTCTAGGGGTAGGTTGGCTGTTGCCTGGGACGCCTGGGCTTTCCTCCATCTGGTCTCTCATCTTGCACTAGGCTAGCTCGGGCAGGCTTGTTCACAGGGTGGCAGGGTTCTAAGAGAAAGTGGAAGCATGTGAGACCTCTTGAGACCCATGTTCAGAACTGGCATTCCATCATTTTGGCCACATTCTATTGGCCAAAGCAAGTCACACAGCCACCCCAAATAAGGGCTGAGGAAATCGACTCTTGATGGGAGGAGCTGCAAAGCCACACTGTAAAGGGTGGGATACAGGGTGGGGTGCACAATTAAGGGCATATTTGCAACCAAGTAAGGAATTTGTGTGATTGGAAGGCACAGGAGATTTCAAAGCAGGAGCTATAGCAATAACAGGGCACATGGCCAAGGTGATTTGGGCTGCACTGTGGAAACTTTTGAGAGTTTATCTTGCCTCACCATATTGGTGGTGGGTTCTTTGGAGGCAAGGTCTGTGGTATCCTTTCCCAGGGCTAGACACAGCGCCCATCTGCCAGCTCAACCCCTGTGGCTGGAAATAGGAATAAAAAGCTTTGTGTTCTCAGCAGCTCCAGGCTTTCTGGCGAGGTGCTGCCAGGTTTTGTACAGACAGCTTAGCTTGTTTGGAGTTGCAAAGCTAATACCCTCACCACAAGCTGAGCTGTGAAGAATCCCAGACTTGTCTAAATTATAATTTGTTTGTTGGGCCTTGAAGGGGTCTGGAAAGTGTGCTCCAACTTCTCTCTCTCACAGCACACGAGCATATTTGCCCAAACAGGCATTTATCTTCTGAGCATTTGTTATGGAAGTATTTTATTTTGCCAAGTGTGGTGTGCTGGTTGTGAAGCTATTGTCTCTCAATTAACCCTTCCTTCTAGACTCCACTCAGCGATTCTGGGGCTGGGGATCTGGGAACCGCATTTCTCCTTTGCCAGCTGGATGCTCTGTGAATAGGGAAAGTGGAAGGAAGGAGGAAGGAGGAAGGAGAAAGGATGCCTTTCTTCTTATTTGTTTTCTTTTCCCGCCAGTATCACTCCAGTAATGATTCTATACCTTGGCAGTGGCAGCTGATTACACTAGCAGGTGTTCCAGTTTCCAGTTGCCAGTTGCCCACGCTCCCAGAACCAGCGTCGGGAGGCCCTTCACAGACACCAGCACTGTCTGGGCATCAACTCCTTCTCAGAGGTCTGAGTCTCAGCTCCTAGGGTCTCTGCTCCCAAGCTTCTAGGTTCTTCTTCTTCTTTTTAAAATTTAATTAAATAATGTATTTGGCTGCGCCAGGTCTTAGTTGCAGCATGCAGGATCTTTTAGTTGCGGCAGGTGGGATCTTTTCGTTGCGGCATGAGAACTCTTAGTTGTGGCACGTGGGATCTAGTTCCTTGCCTAGGGATGGAGCCCAGGGCCCCTGCATTGGGAGTGCAGAGTCTTAGCCACTGGACCACCAGGGAAGTCCCTCAAGCTTCTAGGTACTAATAACCCCATACACTTCGCTCTGTTCCTTCAGGATGGTAGCTGCTTAATGCAGTTACTATTTCTGTGTTAACTCAAGTGTTCCCTTTTTGCATTTTTAGTTCTCTGCTTAAAAAATTTTGATAAAATAAACTTGTTCAGTTTTTCTTGTCCTGCCTGAATCTTGACTGTTACATATGGTATGTAAGATTATCTTAAATGGTACTAAGTTGAACATTTAAAAAATATTTGAATGGGTATTTAGTACACTGTATATTAGGAAAAGAAATATATAACACACCAGACTCATTAGCTCTTAGATATTATTGCTTAAGATGAAACATATAAGTTACAAATGACTTAAGAAACAAGGCTAAGAAAATAATAGAGTAAATGATACATAGTCAAAATAGTGAAGGTGGTTTAATGGAAGTTTGAAAGCACTGAGTTAAGGCATGTGCACCTTGCCCATTGCCCTAATAAAATAACTCTTTAAGCAGGAAAATTACCTTGGTGCCAAAGAAGAATCAAGATAGAGGGAAGATTAGAAAAGCCATAAAGTCAGATTTCCTGCATCTCTTAACAGTCCCATGTGTGCTGGGTTCCAATGGTAGCAGCCAAACCTGACCTTTCCCTTGGAGTACAGCCAATAGGTGACTTTTTGTTGGATCTAGAGGATGAGGTTTAGATATTCAGATCAACCAATGACTGAGAAGTTTGGCTGCCAGTTTGAAAGGCCGTCTCTTGGTTATGTGGAAGCAGACCTGCACTAAAAAAACCAATGGAATCATTTAAGCTGGGGCCTCAGATTCCTGTGTTCTAGCATCATGAAGTTGCTGGACTCAGAGTCCCTTTTCTGTTGGCATTCTGGAGGTCAAATGCCAGATGTGGGAACACTGTGTAGCAAGGTCAGCAGAAGGAGGGCCACTCCAATGTCCTACCTGTAGCTAACAAGGGAATGACATCCTGTTCTGAGAAATTGATGCCACCTCCTCTTGTTTCAGTGACAAGGAGTTAAGGTAGTTATTTTTGTTCCAAGCAACCCAGATGGGGAGAAACTCAACCCACACAGTCTGGAGAGGGGGAATAAACCTTTAAATAAGAGACTTCTCAATGAATTACAGAGGTGGCTCGGCCTAATTAGGTCACCGCAGTGGAAACTGTGTATCTGAAATGTGACTTTTGGGTTATGTGAAAGTGAGTAGAAAAGAAGCGCAGTGGAGGCTTGACGTCAGACAGGTGTCTCTGGAAACACTTCAGCAAAGGCAGACTTGGGCACATGTCCCTTCATGACTGACACTCAGTGTCATGGACTTTAATTTTATTTCACTTCTGAGAGAATAGTTGTCATAGGTGAACTACAGACAGAAAAGGAAAGGGATATGAAGAACCATTTCACTTATACGCGAATGTGACAGCAAAAATGTTCAATTTAGACATTCAGTACTTTCCAGAGACTTCTTAATCTTTAGAGAGATTCTGATGTGCTAAAATTTTCTGGTTGAATGTTTTCCTTTAGGAAACAATTCTTTAGGAGTAGAGGTTCAGAGTTAGAGGTAACAGCAATTCAGAACCACAGTTTTTCTAAGATAGCTAACAGTTCCACTTGGAATGATCAATATGATATAGAAAAAAATGGTTCCTTGGTTTCTGCACTGCTTTTAATCTTTTTGGAATTATTTCTACACATTTTAAGACACAGTGTCTTAAAAAGGATCAGGCTTGCTATTTATTGATAGGTTTTCCTGAATGTCTCACTACCAAAACTTTTTAAAAAAGCCTTGTTCTCTTAATCACTAAAGTTTGCCAAGTGCAGGGACAAAGCACATGAGGGCAGCTCTCTCATTTCTGAATTCTGAAATATTTTTGACTTGTTCCTTTTCTCTGCCTTATGTCTAATCAGTTCTCAAATCCCACATACTGGGGCCATCCATTCATTCAACAAATGTTTGTTGAACACCCAATATGTGCAGCCTTTTCCCTCGATCTGGAGATGTTTATCCTTTAAGTTTTCATTCAGTGTTTTTTATTGGGGGTTCTCAGGATCCTGTGACATGAAGTGTCTGCCATTGGCACGGGAAGTCTCTAACATCTTTGGCATCAAGGATAACACTTAGATTAATACACTGCCTCTCTTGTATCCAAGCATAAATATGATAACTATCAGGTTTACATATATCCATCAATTTAATTGGGGAAATAAAAGTAACACTAATTTCCATTTACTAAACACATAATGTGCCAGGTACTATTGTGGTCACTCTGTAAAGAGGACAGGGACTCCCCCCGACCCCCAGTTTAGTTCAGATATCAAGATTGATGAAAAAGGTTTATTGCTCACACAGAATGAGGCTTTCTAGGGAGAGCAGGGCAGACTCCCAAGCAGGTTAAAAAATGGCTTGAGAGCGAGGGAAGGAGACTGACAGTGTTTATGGTGGTTCAGGGCTGCGACTGGAGCGAGGGATCTTGTGTGAGGGCTGAGGCTGTGAACTATGTGCTGGCTCCAAAGGAGAGAGCATCTAGGCTTTCTTATTAGCCCGCTTATCTGGGGCAGAAGGGGACGAAGGAGGGGTGGGTTGGGAAGATGTCAGCAATCCAACATCAAAAATGGAGGCAGAGGGCTTCCCTGGTGGCGCAGTGGTTGAGAGTCCGCCTGCCGATGCAGGGGACGCGGGTTCGTGCCCCGGTCCGGGAAGATCCCACATGCCACGGAGCGGCTGGGCCCGTGAGCCATGGCCGCTGAGCCTGCGCGTCCGGAGCCTGTGCTCCGCAACGGGAGAGGCCACAACAGTGAGAGGCCCGCGTACTGCAAAAAAAAAAAAAAAAAATGGAGGCAGATTCTTTATTACAGCTCATCCTTGATGTTTGACTAATGACTGAAATGTGTTATATTTCATTTAATTGAATTTGAACTTGTTTAATTCAGCGATTGTGGTTGCTATGAGCCTGTATCTTGAGATCAGTAAGGGAGATGAAACTTACATTGAATGACTCATTAAAGAGCCCAGCATTGTGTATGTTGAGAAGTGAAATGAGAGTTTTGGTCAAATTCTGAAGGAAATAAGTTTCTTGATGAGGCCTTGTACTCTGGCTTTAGTAGGTACACAGACATATGGGACTTGTATTTTGGGGATCTGTGAGGCAAGAGATTCATGGAGTTTTTTTACCCCAAAGGGGGCAAATATGGATAAGGAATCATTGTTTCTGCCATCGGTAAGACCAGATGGCCAGACCGTTGGCAGTGGTCCACAAGTCTGTACAAGTGTGCAGATGGGGCTTCCAGTGCTGGAGTTCAACCAGTTGTACTGACCCTTGGGTCTGGGTCCCGTCCTTTTGCAGGGATATCTTGGTTAGGGATGGAGACCAGCAGCTTTCTAGCATGTTCCATCACACATGTGATTATGACCTTGCCTGCAAAGATTGTGCACAATGACAGGGCTTTGTGATACCCCACGTGTAGACGGGTAAAGCTGTATTGCGTTCCTTTGATGGTGCAGACAAACTGTGACTGAGAGGCTGTTAAAACAGGCACTGAATAGAAGAGATTTAGCCAAATCTCTGACTGCAAAGTATTTACCAGCTGCTGATTGGACGAAGTCAGTAATTGAAATAATACTGGGTGTAGGGGCATCAATGGGTGGGATCATGGCATTAAGGCTGCAGTATCCATGGTGAAGCGCCACTCATTCCTTCCTGGGTTAAGAAAAAGCCAAATTGGGCTATTAAATGGAGCAGTAGTGGGGATAATCACCCCCTTCTCTAAATAGGTCTTGTATAATGGGTTTCGATCTCAAATGCCCTGTTTTGATATATACTGGGTCTTATTAAATATTTTAACCAGGTGCAGAGAGGTCCATGGGGTCCCATTTTTGTTAAGCTGATTGTATGCTTAAGACTTAGTTTAACTTTATCACACATTGAGTCAGAGTGTCCATGTCCACTATGGGATATTTTAGGGCGATGGCACTTTGCTTATTAGGAAATTAGGCAAGGCAGTATTTCTCATGGGTTAAGGAGAGGCACACCATTTTGTCTTCTATTTTATGTTCAGTAACTACCCTAAGATTATAGGGGTACCTTGTTTAAATTAAGTGGGATTCCCAGGTATAACTATAATTTGAGTCTCAGTATGGATTAAGGCCATGAAGGTTTGCCGACTGGCGCATCTCAGTAGGTGTTATAGTTAATTCAGAACCTATGCTGTAGGGCTGCAAAAGCCAATCTGCCCACATTTATCTATTCATTGTACAAATTCTTGTAGTGAATTTTGGAATTCCAATTGAGCCAAATCGTGGATCTCTGTTTCAGTTTCTTTGTTCCCTCCTCTCCAGGTGGCGTTGTTATTATTATTTGGTGGTGGTTACTAGATGTACTTTGGGAGGGGGGGTCCTCTCTATCTAGCTCATATTTAGAAATTTCTTCCTCCAGAGAATCTCAAATTAGTATCATCAGGTTTAGGGGTCTCCCCCATGGAAATGGTTGCTTTATTGGGTTTTACGATCCATGGCTTGAGCCATGTTTGAATTAACCCTTTGGCTGTGGCATGGGGAGCCATGAGTGTTTTTTCCTATAACCATGAGGATAAAAATTTTTGTTATGATGAAGGCATAGACAGCAGCAAAGGCATTTTGAGGGTCCTAGTGGGCTGTTTACTTTTAGGAGTATGACCGTAACTCCAGATGAGTGATCGCCCTACAAGCATACACATTGCATAGGGTATCAATCTTTCCCCTGAGCCCTCCCTTAAATGGGAACTAAAGCCTGGTGGAGACATATACAACGGTCACAGGGTAAGAGCCATTCCTTGCAGCCTAGTGGCAGTCATGTTTTATGCTGGGATTGAGACACACAATTCAATCTGAGACATGCAGATGGGTCCAGGCCAAGATACATGACCCAGGGCTGCTTTAGGAAGGGCCCCAATCCCATACTCCTCTTCCTAAATACCAATGAAATTTCTGATTTAGGTTGGTTAAATATAACAGAGGCTTGAAAGAGCTCAGCAAAGAGGCACAGAGCAGCTCAGCTCCAAGTACGAGCTAGCCAGTAGGCAGCAGCGCAACTCAGGAGCATGCTAGGCAGGAACAGTTAGTTCATAAAGCACGCGTTCCAGCAGGCAGTCAAGCCAGTGAGCAAGGCAAAGCAGGTGAAGATAGACCCTGCTTTGGTGGTGTCTGCAGATGTGGTCATTGCCTAGACATCCTGTGTCACCCTGAAGAAGTGGGATGAGCTCCATCACCCCAAGTTTGGTTCATATGCCACACACACCCCAAGAGGTCTGACAGGTTTATTACTCACATGATGAGGCTTTCTGGGGAGAGGGGCAGCCTTCCCAAAGAGATCCCTGACAGCAAGGAAAGGAGACTGCTTTGGCTTTTATGGTAGTTTGAGGGTAGGGCTGGGGTGAGTGTTCCCGTCCATATGTCAGGGCTGGTGTGGTTTCAACTTCTTACCATCACCAAAAGAGAGAACACCCAGGCTTTCTTATCAGCTTTTGCTCAGCTGTGGGGCCAAAGGGAGAGGGAAGGAGTGGGGCTTGAAGGCTGTTTGCGGTCAAAAATGAAAAATAGAGTCAGACTCTTTACTACAGATATATTGTCTCCTTTAATTCCCATTTTGCAGATGAGGTAACAGCCTTAGAAGGACTAAATAGGCCATATAACTATTAAAGAGATAAAATAAATAGTGGAAATGGGAGTCAAACCCAAGCCCATCTGACTTCCAAAGCTGTTCACTTGGCCCTGAGGCAACACTGCCTCTCAGGAGGAAAGGGAAGAGCCCAGCTCTAACAACCTGGACTCCTCAGTATCCCAAAGGGAATCACGGTTATCAGTGAAGAAACCTATAAATAGGGAGTTGGACAGCACTAGAGTATAAAATGGTGGGAAATATGGGCCAATTTGGGCTTGAAATATATGTCGACTGTAGATGTCCGTCCCTCAGTCTGGTTGCCCAGAGCAGCTCACCGCAATTCCATTTGATTATCCCCACTTGAAGTGCATGTCCCCATAGACTGTACAAGCATAAGTGGATTAGTCAATGTTAACTGCAGAGCTTCTTAACCTGGTGTA
>NW_006775554.1:444834-445667 GCF_000442215.2 Lipotes vexillifer
TAGGGAAGGGGGACAGATATGGGGCCAGTGGATGAGTGTCAAGTGTTCTATGAATGAGACACACACACACACACACACACACACACACATACACACAAGCATGCACGCACATATGAACGCAATGCTTTTCTCCCAGCTTTCTTTCTGTTACTTTGAATAATAGAAGACATCTCTGAAAAAAAAATTGCTGTCGAATTTAGTTGCTGTTTCATTCCAAACAATTGTGCTGTGGAATGGGATGCTTGCTCCGAAAGACAATATACAAAGTTTATGTTTGTAACATGTCAATGCCTGGATTAATTTCTCATTGATAGAAACTAAAGAAGGTACACTTTGTTATAATGCTTAAGGAAATCTTCAGCTTAGCTAGTTTGGGAAGTTTTGAGAAATAAAAGCACAGAGAAATTTATGTATACCTGGGTTTCACTTTCATTACTGAACATAATGGGTCACCAAAGCCACAATGTGTCTTGGAATGTGAATTTCTTGTCAAGGGGCCCATAAAACACACAACGCTGAAGGAGCACCTTCCAGCCCAGCATCCCCACATAGCATCCTGCAGTACAGGTGTGTTTCCTGAGGAGAAGGTTTGGAAAGGATGGAACTTCACCTGTATGTGCCTTTGCCTCTGCCCCGAAGTTGTATCTTGGAACACCTCACAACTTTATCTCCCACATTGCCAAACAATAAGGGACGTCTTAGAGAAGACCTGTGCCCTAGCAATGACCAGGCTGCATTATGACTTGGGGCAGAGATGCCAATCAAATGCCTCTATCAAATAACCTCACCTACTCTAAGAGACGAGCTCTACTTCTGATGTCTTACAGCAGGAA
>NW_006775554.1:445715-448560 GCF_000442215.2 Lipotes vexillifer
AGCAGGAATTACAATTATTCCTCTTCCCTTCAGCCTGCAGTTCATCGAAACTGCCTGTACTTTTCAGTGTGGATCTATGATTCTTCTTTCATTATGTGCATATTAGTGTAATCAGAAGAAAGGTTTTCTTTTAATGGGTCACTTTGGAAACATTAATGGCTGAAAACTATTTTTTTTCTGGCACGACTTTAACTGGAAAAAACATCTGGGCATGGAAGGGAGCATCTGGCATGCTTGACAACCCATGGCTTCCTTGCTTGGGTGGAGATGCTGCATGCTTCATTGCTGTCTACGTTGACATCAAAGACTCCAACAAAATCCTTAAAGGAGTCTTGTACAGTGGCATAAAAGCTGGTCTTTGAAGGAGTTTTTGTCACAATATGGATGCATAATATTACGTTTTTATTTAAACACAAATGTGTGGCCTTTCCAGAAAACAAATCCCCAAGCTCTTGATTGAACACTGGACAGAATTTTCACTTTTAAAAGGGAAGGAAATAATTTGCAAAATAATTTGGCAGCAAAGTCTTTCACCACTGGGCTTGCTTGGAGGAACTTATTAGCCATCTGAATGAAGCAGATGTTTCCATTCAAGGTCCGACCATGATGGATGTTGCAGAAAAACCCTGAGCTCTTTGGTCAGTTACCTTGCAGGTGGACAACACTTCAAACTTAACAAAGTTGAAAGAAAGAGCTTCTGCAGACTGGAGTTGAGAATGTTAGAGCCTTATCCATTTCTTGGTAGGTTAAAACCTGAAGACGTGGAGGAACTAAGTACACTCTGGTACCAATTCCAATGTGGAGGGGTTGTTCCCCACATCAAAACGCAATTCTCCAGACACCAGCTGGGTGTCCTACAATTAACTCAGTTCTGACACTATCCACCTGGAGAGAGTATCAGATTCCACCGGGTAAGGGCTCGGTCCTACAAGACTGCTCCCCACCCAGTCACTTCAGATGCCAGTGGCAAGTCCAGGTTGTCACCAGGCTTCTAACTGACTGGCTATAAATCAGAGGTTCCCACGACCCCCTCCTTGGGTTGGATTAATTTGCTGGAGCAGCTCACAAAAACTCAGAGAAACATTTAGAAACGTTAATCTTTTCTCTTTTTTTTAGATTTATTAATTATTTATTTATATATTTTATTTTTGGCGACATTGGGCCTTAGTTGCAGCATGCGGGATCTTCTCTGAGGCGTGCGGGCTTCTCTTTGGTCGTGGAGTGTGGGTTTTCTCTCTCTACTTGTGGCGCGGGGGTTCCAGGGCATGTGGGCTCTGTAGTTTGAGGCACGTGGGCTTTAGTTGAGGCGGGCGAGCTCAGTAGTTGTGGTGCATGGGCTTAGTTGCCCCGCAGCATGTGGAATCTTAGTTCCCTGACCAGGGATCGAACCCGAGTCTCTTGCATTTTAAGGCGGATTCTTTACCACTGGCCCACCAGGGAAGTCCCTAATCTTTTCTTTTCTTTTATGGATTTTTTGGTTTCAGGATTTTTGATCATTCAGGTGCCACTTAAATGAAAAATTCGAACTGATTTGGTATAGGTACCAAAAATCACTCCACAATTCCAACTTTTTATTCAAGCCAAGAAATCATAGCAATCTCATACATGTGATTTGGAGAAGAATTGAAAATTTCTGTTTTATGTGCAATTTTAGATCTATTCCCTCTACCACTCAAATAGACCTTGAGTCTTAAAATAAGTTATAAGAAAAAGAGACCAAGACTTTTTTTTTAAAGATTGCTTTTAACTTCTCTTCACGTGCAGGAATACATTTCCAATGTAGAAAAAATTTAAATGCAAAAGTTTTGGTGTATGTATTTCTGTGCATTTTTCTGGGAAGGAGGGGCATAGCTTTCTTCAGCTTTTCCAAGAAGTCTGTGATGCTCAGAAAAGAAAGCATTGTGGGGAGGGGGAAGGGTGAGCTGTGATAGGGCGAGAGAGAGACATGGACATATATATACTAACAAACGTAAGGTAGATAGCCAGTGGGAAGCAGCCGCATGGCACAGGGATACCAGATCGGTTCTTTGTGGCTGCCTGGAGGGGTGGGATAGGGAGGGTGGGAGGCAGGGAGACAAAGAGGGAAGAGATATGGGAGCATATGTATATGTGTAACTGATTCACTCTGTTATAAAGCAGAAACTAACATACCATTGTAAAGCAATTATACCCCAATAAAGATGTTAAAAAAACAAAAACAAAAACAAAAACAAAATAGATATCCAACAAGGACCTACTGTATAGCACAGGGAACTACACTCAGCATCTTGTAATAACCTATAATAGAAGAGAACGTAAAAAAAAAGAATATATATATATGTATATAAATATAACTGAATCCACCTGAAACTGTTTGCTGTCCACCTGAAACTAATACAACATTGTAAATCAACTATATTTCAATAAAAATTAAAAAAAAAAAAAAGAAAGCATTGTAGCATACGGCCAGGTTGGGTGCTCTGGCCTCTGTTCCACCTGGTTTCAATCACTCCCAATCACTGGTCAGGCTGTTGAGGTCTCAGCACGCCTTTGCACCCCAGCCAAGCTACCCTTTAAAAACAAACCAGGAAGGTTAATCAGTCGGGTCCGGGTCTGTGGTCCTTAAATCAATCACTGAAGTTATGCATGAATTTCCCAAAGGTAAACAGATTTCTACTTAAATGTTATCGCTCTCATTAACATCAACTGTTTTCATTATAAAAGTGCTGAGATGTTTTCTAATCTAGTTCATAAATTATGCTCATTACTTTGAGGTGTTGAAAAGAAAAGAATGTTTTTGGTTCCCAGTGTCCTTTTTCCTTTATGCCTTTAATTTATTCTGTTCGTTCCTGAGGAGATTTCCCTA
>NW_006775554.1:448570-485655 GCF_000442215.2 Lipotes vexillifer
TCTCAGTGGTCCCTCTGCCTGTGTCCCCTCTGAGTCTCTGCTCTTATAAATGCCAGTTCTCCTTCTGCCCAAAGTGTGTCTGCTTTGACTTATTTACTGGCGTATTCTTCCTTCCACAGGATTACATGGGTATCCTTCAAGATTCAGTACTAACCTTTCTGCTTTAATCGCTCTACTTTTTTTTTTTTTTTGCGGTACGCGGGCCTCTCACTGCTGTGGCCTCTCCCGTTGCGGAGCACAGGCTCCGGACGCGCAGGCTCAGCGGCCACGGCTCACGGGCGCAGCCGCTCCGCGGCATGCGGGATCTTCCCGGACCGGGGCACGAACCCGTGTTCCCTGCGTCGGCAGGCGGACTCTCAACCACTGCGCCACCAGGGAAGCCCTCTACGTTTTTTACTGTAGAGAATTCGGCTACCAAGTTTCCACCACCCTTCACCTCCCCTGGACCTAGTCTTCTGCTCTCTCCACTACAACCCGGCTTCCTGAGGCGTGGTAGGTATTTTTAGGTGGTATGTGGTGGTATGTAATAGTTACATATTTATTTGATTGTTGGCATCCATCTATGGCAAGGAATACTGGTTTCCAGTTACATTAGTTATATGACGTTTCCTGTTTTAAAATGCATTTAGATTAAAAATGAGTTGATTGAAAGCAGAGGTCAACACACTTTTTCTGTAAAGGACCAAATTGTAAATATTTTCAGTTTTGCAGGCAAATATCTCCATTGCAACTATTCATTTCTGCTGTGGTAGCTTGAAAGCAGCCACTGACAGACATTATGTACACGAATGGGTGTGGCCTGTAGGCTTTGTTTGCTGACCCCTGATTAGAAGAAAATTTTTATGAAAACAAGAATTCAGGGAGTAAGTAGATACAGTAGAAATCATAAAGCTGGAATGTAAATGCCTTAAGACTGAGACACTTTGGTTTAAAGCTGTCACTTTGTTCAATATGTGTTCTTTTTCACAACTACTCTGTCTATTCAGAATGCTGGGGGCACACATCCCCTCTCTTTAAAGAGTTTAGTCTACACAGAGAGACAGACAAAAGGACAGATAGTTGCAGTAGGCTGTGAGAGCGGCCTCAAAAGTGTCACTAGGGGTGTGTGTGTGTGTGTGTGTGTGTGTGTGTGTGTGTGTGTGTGCGATTTAGGAGGAAGAAGAGGAGCTGTGTTGGTCCAAAAGAACTGCCCTTTCTCATCTGCCCCAGACTATTCCCTCATACATTATTCAATAATTTATGCCAGCCTGTGCCCATTTTACAGAGGAGGAAACAGGTTCAGATAGGTTATAGAATTGCTGAAGGTCACAGAGCTGGTGAGGGGAGGGAGTGGGATTTGAACCAGACAGTCTGACTCCAAGACCCTTGTGCTTAACCACAATGCTACCCAGGCCCCAATTATCTAGATGAAAGAATTGGTTCCTCCCCTTGGGATGATTCTGTGTAGCAGAGACCAGCCCCGTTTTTGGAAAGTTGTCAACTTACACAAATGCCCTTGATGCCCTCCTGCACACAGTCCCCCTGCAAAGGGGACTCGGGCAGCGTGCACGGGAGAACTGGGTCTCTTCACCTGCCCCAGAGGTGGACATAGGACTTACCAACCGGAAGCTCCAGGTTCTGTGAAGATGGGCGGTACCCAGTCTGTCCATCTGTCAGCTGTTACTCAGATATGGTGAGGGACGCTTGCCTGCTTATGGGAAAGAGCAACCACAGCGATAATAATAGTAATAATAATAATTAGTAATGAGAATGATGCTACATTTCTGTATGACTTGCTAGACATTAGACACTCTCGTGAGTACCTTGCATGGCTTGTGTATTTAGTCAATCCCCATAACGATGCTTTGAGGGTGTGTGTTAGTTTCCTGGGGCTGCCATGACAAATCGCTGCAAACTAGGGGACTTAAAACAACAGAAATTTACTCTCTCATAGCTCTGGAGGCCAGAAGTCTGAAATCAAGATGTCAGCTGGGCCATGTTCCCTCCGAAGGCTCTAGGGGAGAATCCTTCCTTGCCTCTTTCATCTTCTGGTAGTTGCCTTGGCTAGTAGCTGCATCACTCCAATTTCTGCCTGTGTCCTCACACGGCACTCCTCCCTGCAAGTCTGTCTCCATGGCTCCAAATCTCTCTCTCTCTGTCTCTCCTCATAAGGACAGCAGTCATTGCGTTTAGGGCCACCCTAATCCGGGAGGGCCTCATCTTCATCACATCTGCAAAGACCTTATTTCCAAGAAAAGGTCACATTCACAGGCCCTGGAGGGTTAGGACTTCAACTTTGGGGGATACAATTCAACCCACAACAGGTAGGTACTATTATTATTTCCATTTCACAATATGGGGGTCCAAGGTACTGAGAGGTTAAGAATCTATCCGAGGTCACACAGCTTTATTAGCGGAGCCAGGATTTGAACTCAGATATTCTGGGAGGCTGTGCCCTGAACCACTGTGTCAACAACTGCCTTGCCTGCAGAGCTGCCCGACTTGGCACTTCAGACACTCGGCTCACCTGCAGCATCTGGTGACAACAAACATGCACTGAATTAGCTGAACATGTGGAAAGCCCCATGGCTGTGTCGGGTGGCTCCCAGGAGCCCAAGGACAGGTGAGGGGCTTGGCAGTTGGTGGGGATTCTTGTTTATCGCAACAGGGAATCAGGCTCTCAGTGTGGCTGGGTGGGCATATGACCTCCTGCTGCCACCTGGGTAATTGGTTTTCTGTGTTCATGTCAATAATGAACAATATTAAAGGAGGCTGGAGATGCAGTGGAGATACAAGCATTGTGGAAGGAACAAAGAGATTTTAATATGTTGAGTCTCAGTTGTGGGAAGATGAGGGGCACGATAATGAGCATGAAAACAGAAGCGATTATGCAGCGGTCCTCACACCATCCATCATGGCTCTCGTCCGGGGCTGGTGGCAGAGCTGGAGACTTCCGAGATCTGGGCATGATCTCTGCTCTTTATTTACATCTCAAATCAGGTTGCACTGACAAGGAGTGAAAGGAATTCCAGGGAAGAAATGTAACTACATGATATATTTCCCACAGAAAGTGCAAACACAATACAGACTATCTGGTTAAATATATCATCCCAGAAACGATCCAACTGCCGAAAGCTTAAGTCTGCACTTTGTATTCTTGCTGAGAGATCATTAAAGCAATCCCCCCTTAGCCACAGGGGATATGTTCCGAGAACCCCCGTGGATGCCTGAAACCGTGGATAGTACCCAACCCTATACACTGTTTTTTCCTATACATACATACATAGGTATTATGATAAATTTTAATTTATAAATTAGGCACAGTAAGAGATTAACAATAATAAGTAATAATAAAACACAATTATAACAATATACCATTATAAAAGTTATGTGAATGTGGTCTCTCTCAAAATATCTTACTGTACAAGTTTAATGCCTTTTTTAACTAAGCACGTATCATTATTTGTGGCTGTACCTTTTGCAGTTTGTTGAGGTGCAATAGCAAAACCAGAGTGGATTTCTTTTTCTTTCTCACAGTTTCACGGATAGAAGATTTGTTCTTACCATAAGCAAACTTAATATATGATTTTTTTCCCTTGTTAAGTCAAGAACTTTCACCTTTTCACTTAAAGGGAGCACTTTACGGGTTCCCTTTGGCACATCCGAATTGCCAGCATCACTACTCTTGTGCTTTGGGGCTATTATTAAGTAAAATAAGGGTTACGGGAACACAAGCACTGAGATACCAAGACAGGCAATCTGATAACCAAGAGCGCTTCCAGGTGATTAACGGGCAGGATACACTGGGCAAATGGACGTTTCTTGGGATGGAGCCGGAAGGCATGAGATTTCATCACGCTACTCAGAACAGCCCACAATTTAAAATGTATGAATTGTTTATTTCTGGAATTTTCCATTTAATATTTTTGGACTGTGTCTGATCGCTGGTAACTGAAACTGCAGACAGTGAAACTTCAGACAAGTGGGGAAGACTGTATATACCCTCTGAGGCCACTGGCCTCCCCTGTTCTCTTCCTGACTGCACTGTATCTCCTCCCCTTCGCCCACCCTGTTCCCCGGGTCTGTCTTCCACACCATTTCCTTCTCTCCGCACCTGCCTGGACAACCTCATCTTCTTCGTGGCTTTGGCTTGTGGCTGGCTGTGTGCTGATAAATCCAGACTGTACCTTCCCAGGTGCCCGACACTTGTTAGTCCCTTCTCAGTTCTTTACAGTCTTTATGACCAGGTTCTACATTTTCGTAGTTAAAACCGAGACAGTATCAACAGTCAGTATAAATTCTTCCTTCCTTCTTGGTCTTGCATCTGCCTAGTTCCTTCCTTCATCAGAGATCATTGCTGGTCTCTTATGACTCCTTCTAGAGGTACACATGTACCAGAAAATATAAATGGTAGTTTTTCCTCATTTTCCCTCCAAATGTGACGCCAGTGAACTCTCTCTCTCTCTCTCTCTCTCTCTCCATGACCATGGAGGAAGGGCCATGTGAGAACAGAGCAAGAGGCAGCTGTCTGCAAGCCAGGAAGAGAGTCCTCGCCAGAAACTGACCCTGGCACCTTGATCTTGGAGTTCTAACCTCCAGAACCATGAGAAAATAAATGTTTGTTGTTTAAGCCCCCCAGTCTATGGTATTTTGTTATGGAGCCTCAGCAGACTAACGTACCCATATTGTTTTAATTAATTTTAGTTCTATAAGTAAGGCATACTTCCACTCTCCTTGTAAAAAAAATTAAACATTGAAGAGTCTTTAACCAACACCTCCCATCTTGATTCTCTAGACCAGGAGTCGCAAACTATGGTCCACAGGCCCAATCTGGCTCTCTATCTGTTTTTGAAATAAAGTTTTATTGGAACGCAGCTCATTCATTTATATATTGTCTGCATTTGTACTCCATAAGAAGAACTGATTGGTAAGACCTCATAGGCCTAAAATATTAACTGTCTGGCCTTTACAAAGCAATACTGCTGACCACTGCTCTAGACCATGTCCAGAAGTAAGCACTATTACCAGTTGGTGTGAATTCTTTCTGCATATATAACACTGTATTATTTGGGGTGTGTGTGTGTGTGTGTGTGTGTGTGTGTGTTAGAGTCATGGTATCATCTCTTTCTGTACCTTTTTCAGGCAACAATAAGCCTTGGATATTTGTCGACGTTGGTAGACATAGTTCATTATTTTAACTGCTGCATAATATTCCAAAGTATGAACATACCAGGGTTTATTCCATGATTTTATTAATGGACATTCTGGTTGTTTTCAGTTTTTTCCACAATAAACAATGCTACAACAAATAGCTATATACACCTCCTTACACACGTGTTTGAGCGATTCTCTGTGATTAATACTGGGATTGCTGGGCCATGCTGCAGATACATTTTGAAATTTAGTCCTACTTTTTGAATAGGCCGTGTATTTACGTGATTCAAAAATTTAAAATGATGTACAGGATATACATTGCAAAGCCTCACCTCTCCCTCTTTTCTAATCTATTTCACCATCTGCCACCCCTATAGGTATTAGTTTCTCATACATCCTTTCAGGGTTTCTTTATTAAAACAAAGAAAAGAAGAATATGTATTTCTATTTTCTCTTCTTTCTTACTCAAAAGGTAGCATACTATATATATTCTTCTTTATTTCACTAATTTTTCGCTTGACAATATATTCTGGAGATCTTCCCATAACTATAAATCTTCTCATATCAGTATGTAGAATGTGTGCTCATGCCTTTTTAATATAGCATTTGGTCTGTGTAGTATTTCTCTCCATTGATATACCCTAGTTTATCTAACTTGTCCCTTATAGAGGCTCACTTTTTTCCTTTCTTTTGTGACTACAACAAGACATGAACATATTAAGTGTCAATAGATGTAGCCATGTTGCCCTTTAAAGGGGCTGTGCAGTTTGCACGTCTACCTGGGCCCCTTTTTAAGGAGGCAAAACAGAGCAGACGCTTGCTTGTACCTTAAGCTCCAGCAGTTCCCAGAGCACGACATGTTTTGTCATGTGTCCCTACTATTCTCTTTGTTGGAACCTCCCTTTCTACACCTTGTCAGTCTAGCTGACTCTAAAATCTTCCTCTAAGTTTTGACTTGAAAATCTGTGAAGCTATAAACCCCTGTGGTAGAGTTGATTATTCCCTCTCTTGGACACTTGCCCACATCTCTATTTTTGTACTTCTCACATTGTTCATTTATTTTTCTTTCCCAGTCTTGTCTCCCTTCCTTCATGGTGGACTTCTTGAAGGAGGAGACCACATCTTCATTCATCTTTTATTCCTGAAGCCTAAGACAGTGTCTGTTGTGGAATAGTTGCTCAATAAAAGTTGGCTGAATGAATAAATTAACAGATAAGTGATCCCTAAAAACAGAGATGAACCAACAGAATTGAATTTGGACAATGAATTCGTGGGTGTGTTTATCCACTCATCTGCCAATCATGCAGATGAGCTTATCCGCGGCTGCCGATGGAATTTCGACGTAATTTGCATGCTGGAAGGGGAGGCTGCCAGTTCACAGAGAATTCTTCTAGGCATTTGTCATTCATTATAGAACATAAGCTTGCGTTGGAGTTTATGCAGCACAGCGTCAGCCAATTAGAGGAGATTGTAGCTTTGGAAGCAAACATCTGCTTGGTGCTGGGTAAATAATAGTTAGAGTCTGGTGTTTTACGACAGTGTGATTAATTTGAATCTCATGTAGTTTAGTACTTGACCATGTGGGACTCACAGAGATCATGCCCATAACCCAAGTTACAGCTGCAAAAACCATATCTGGGATTTCCTGCTATTGGCCTCAGGTGCTCGGAGATTATTTCTGGTTGGTGTGACACCTGGGCCTAGGGGTAAGAGTCCCGTTCAATGGGAGCCACCTCACTTAAACAATAGTCGAGAGGGACACCTGTCTCCAAATTCTATCCTGAATAACCCTCTATCATTCTATCCTGGATAACCCTCTGTAATTCTATCTTGGATAACCCGCCTGTAGACAATTCATAGAGTATTGGGAAAACATGAATGCATTCTGTTGGCCTTCGATCATTTTTCCAGGGGGAAGGAGGTTAAAAGAAATGTGGTGAGGAAAGTACCATCAGTCAAGCTCCTTTTCTATGGCAGGTTCTTTTCCAGATGCTTTTCCCCCCTTTTCCCCATTTGCAATACATAACAATATGAGGTCAGGATTATCAATTCTTATTTTACAAAAAAGCAAACTGAGTTGGAGGGACTTGTCCTGGGCTCCCAGCTGGCAGGTGGCCATGCTGGGAGTTAAAGCTCATCTGCCAAAGCATGTGCTGCTCTCAGGATACCACCCTGCCTTCCCAGAGGATGTGGCCAATGGTATTCGACAGAGCCACTAGCTGTGACATAGCTTTGATTCTCTGCAGATAGTGCTGGGTGGATTGGCTGTGAACTCTGCCTGCCTTGCTTCCAAATAAAATAATCAGATGCACTGGCATCTTTGCCTGTGGGGTTCTCAATAACATCATCCAAATGCTTTGTGTGGAAAGATGAGGGGCCTGGTGAAAAGCTGGCTGCTGGCGGACTTGAGCGTGTAGCAAATGACAGCCAAGTGGCCAAGAATGCAGAGTATTCGCTAAGCTAATAATACTGCCTAGTTCCATAACTACTACAGAACTGAAAAAATAATCAGGCCGCTGGTTTTCAACAGAATCATCTATGGAGCTCTGAAAAATAAGCATGTCTGGTCACCACCCACAGATATTCTGATTTCATAGGTATTTTAAACAAGCTTCCCTTGCTATTGTGATGCACAGCCAGATGTTGGAATCTGTGATCTAGTCGAATGGATCATTTGAGTCATCAGACCTTGAATAAGGATTGCTTTCTTTGGATACACCTTTTCTTTATCACATTAAGTCAATCTCTCTCTCTGTGTCTCTCTCGTATATTTTTTTTCTAGCAGTCAGAAATTCTTAAAAGCTTTTTGCCACTAAACCATCTGCTGGTGAAATCTCCCACTAGGTTTCAAACGCCAAACTGCTCCCAGTAGCAATTTTCTTTATTATTTTGGGGAAAAGAATGAATTACATTTCTTCCCTCTGAATGAAAATACTTTAAAAATAAAAATACTCATATGGACCAGTAGCAGTTGCTTATATTTTTAAAAGAAATAGCTTTATTAGACACATGTTTTGTGAGTTTACTTCAGATTTTCCTCACAAGCTTGATTCTTGCCTTGAGGACAGGAAGTGTGATGGGTCCAGCACCAGGATGCCCTGGCTGGCAGTGGTAATATAGAGAATGGAGACCAATTTGGCTCAAAGAATTACAGGATGTTTTATTGAGTTCCTGACGCCCGCAAGCTTTATGGAAGTAGCCATGCAATGCTATAAGCCTCATTTGAGGGTTTATGTGGCTGGTACCCTTGTCACATTGTGTAATCCCCTCCCAGTTCAAAACCTTTCCCCATTACTATAAAAACCCACATCCTGTGACAAGTAGCAGGAGTGTTATTAAAAGTCTTGGGAAAAATAAACCTGAAAATGTTTCCTTTGCCTCCATTTGGAGATGGTTTTCTTTAAGAGTCTCGTTAGATGATCTTCTAAGCCTTTGAAATTCATTTGTTATGGCAGATGGCCAGCTATCCACCCAAACCACATGATCCCCTTTCTGTAGCATGAAGTTTTACTGGGAGGCAACTTCCCATCCAGGGACCACATGACTCAGCGCCCTGTGCATCAGTGTGTGGTCCTCTGTTTAGTCCTGACAAATGGATATGAGCAGAAGTGATGTGTGTCACTTTTTTTTTTTTTTTAAAAAGAAGTGGGCACCTTTTCCATTTCTCTTTTTCTACCAACAGGGTGCAGATAATTCCAAAGTCTTGGGGGGAAGTAGAATCATAACATGGAAAGAGGCTCGATCCCTGAATCACTGCATGGAAGAAAGTCGCCTGCTGTCTAGAAATACCATCACTGGGCTTTCATGTGAATGAGAAGTAAGTTCTCAGTATGCTGAACTACTGGAGTTTGAGGTTTGCTCATTAACTATACTGATCAGCAGGATGCTGAAGACCTTCATCTAGTTTAAGGCACTTTGACCTCCCGACACAGGAATGCTGATAAGAGCAATGACTCCTTCTAATGTCCAGCATGGAACATCTGAGATGAGTAAAGAATTTTTATTCTGTGACAACCATTCTAAGAGAAAAGAGAATATTTGTTACCAGATAATGGTATGAATAGAAAAACATAGTAAGGATGAAAGAAGACTGTAAAAGTGATACCCATTGGGACAGGCAGGCAGATGAAAGATTTTTGCCCCTTAAGGTGGAAAAATATTTCCTACCCTCAACCTGTTTTAAACCTCTGATAATAGGCTTTGTATCTTCCACTGCACTAACCCTGCAGAGACAGTTCTGACAGTAACCAGGGAAGAGGATCACTTTGCAAATAACACGTTTCAGTACCAGTAGCAGTAAATATCCTTGAAAGTCTCCGCAAACTAGGCAGTAGGTTAGGTAGAGTGAGGACAAAAAAAAAAAGTCTGCCAAATTATATGTCTGCAGAGTGCTTACAAAGCAGTTAGGCTGACAGAACATAATAATAAGAAATATTAAGGAACAAAGGCCAAGTATAAAATTAGTGGTAAGAAGGGAGCTGACACAGGCCTTCAGGAGGAAGCGACCACACTTGGGCGTGTGACATAGCATCAGGCAGAGAAGCCTGGGTAGGAGTCTCATTTTGGCAGCTTACATCTGGGTGAAATGCAAATAAGAATAAACAAGGTCTCTGAAGCACCATTTGCTTTAAGCTTTTAAAAATAATTTTTAGAATTTGGGTAAGCCTATAAAAGTGATTTATTAAATGTCATTTGACATGTGAGTAGTGACCACAATAAAAACTGCAAACAAGTGTCCTAATATTCTTCCTGCAAGAGAGTCATTATGCAATTCTGATTGGAGCCAAAGCCATGCTTTAAAAAAATATATAATTTTTTTGGTAAACTAGATATTTTAAAAATAAACAATGTGCCCAGCTTGCAAACTGACCAATCAGGATGAGCCCGGGCCTTAGAGGGGACCTGGAAGCTCTAAACTATACGTGGTATTAACCTTTCACCTGCTGGATCATTGGTAGATTGAGGAAGATTCCTGGGGGAGGGAGTGCTTGGGAGAGTGGCTTTTTTTAACCAATATGGAAGTATTTTATTATTTTAACAATCCTCAGAGTTGCGCCTATGCATACTGGACAAACATCTACGCAATATAGAATCATCATAAAAAATGAAAACACTGCTGACAAAGAATCTCACTCTGTTCCCACCTCTCAGAGATGATTACCGCTAACAATTTAGGGTATATCCTTCCAGATTTAAAAAGTTTTCTGTGCACACACAAACAGCATCATACTATGCATTCTGTACCACAAGCTGTTCTTTTCTCCCCTCTCAAAAAAAGAATATAGGGCTTCCCTGGTGGCTCAGTGGTTGGGAATCCGCCTGCCAATGCAGGGGACATGGGTTTGAGCCCTTGTCCGGGAAGATCCCACATGCCGCTGAGCGGCTGAGCCCGTGTGCCACAACTACTGAGCCTGCACTCTAGCGCCTGCGAGCCACAACTACTGAGCCTGTGTGCTACAACTACTGGAGCCCGTGCTCCACAACAAGAGAAGCCTCCACTATGAGAAGCCCGCACACTGCACCGAAGAGTAGCCCCTGCTGGCCACAACTAGAGAAAAACCCGCATGCAGCAACAAAGACCCAACGCACCCAAAAATAAAAATAAATAGTAAAATAAATAAATTTTTAAAAAAGAATATATCGTGAGCATTATGTCGTGTGATCACATGAAGAATTACCTATGTTCTTGCTTTTTCTTTATCTCCTGATGAGAAGTTGCAGACCTAAATCAATACCATTCTTGAAGTGTTTCGAGACCCTCCCAAGCTTCAGCCTCAAACTCATGCAACATTTTACGTGTGCGTTGTTCTTGGTGTGGTGTTGCGGGAAGCCATAGCAAGGGTCCCCTCCTGCAGCTACTTTCCCCTCATTATCTCCCCCGGTTGTTTTTCTAATCTCTCTTATTCCATACCCTGCAGGGCTCACTCTTATCTTGACCTCCTAAGTGAACTTTAGTCTTTGGAAGGATCCATCGTGTGTCGTAATTTCTTAGCCAGTTTCTTGTACTTTTCTCTCCCTTCATACCTTCCTTGTCCTAGTGTTCTTTCCTCAGTACGCTGTCAGATGCTGGAAAGATCCTCCTGGATCTCCTGCCCCTCTTTCTCCATAGGCCAGTCTCGTGGCCTTTCACCCAGGAGTCAGATGGTGGGTAGAAAACTTTAAATTCAAGATTGCGCTGTTTGGGTTCCACGCTGTATGTAAAGGGAGCGGATCTACCTATTTTATGTTCCCAAAGTACTCTGTACATCTTCCCGATATCCAGTGAACTTACTAAAAGTTTGTTTCCCTTATAGATTTTATTTCACAGGGAAGAAGCTGCATCTTTCTTGTTCTCCATGGTGTCACCATAACCACACCCGGCACATGGCAGGTGCTTAGTAAACATCTGAATAAACAACCGGGAAGAAAAGGACCCAGACTGGATGAAAACTGAGCTGAATATCCTAGGACTCAGGATCCTGATTGTCCACAGGCTGAAGTGACCTAAGAGGCGAGAGTGACAAGTCTACAACAGCTGCATATTGCAAAGGAAAGGCCAGCAGATGTTCTGACTGCTTCTAGATGTTGCTGGTAGGCTGTGTCAGATGGGGCTGCCAGGCAGGGCCTGCCATGTCAGGACACCTTGGGAGAAGGAGCTGATCTCGAGCCACAGCAGATGGTGAGTGCTGTCTTTCGATTTTAACATTCATGGAAAAGAAGTGGGAATAGACAGTCGGCTCAGTGGCAGTTATGATGCATTTAAATAAGCCTTGCAAATCATTTACAGAAATGCAGATGCCTCAAAAATTCTTAATTGCCCACGGATGATTTTGTAGGAGCTTCCTCTGGTCCATTTTTCTATCCTCAGTGTCTAGTAAGCGTGTGGCATGGAGTGAGCCCCCTGCACACTGGGGCGTGGGTAGAGGAAGGGGGACTGCCTGCTGAAGGAATGCACATCCTGAGACATAATGGCATTAACTGACTGTGACTAACCTATCATCTTCCCAGGGGAGTCCCAACCCTAAGTGCAAAGACTGTGTCTTATGGTTTTTGTTTTTTTTTAGGTTTTTGACACTTAGTTGGATAAACAAATTTATTTGTAAATTTAGTCAACGTACATAATTGAGATAAAAACTTCAATAGAAGGATAAATTTTAAAACCACTTGGAAGGCCCTGTCTATGAAGTGATATTTCCCAGGACCTTATACCAGAGGACACCATTTTAACTGTCAGAGATTCCATGAGCTGAAGCTGTGTGTCCCTCCCCCATAGCAAATTTACCCTAAGGGTTATTATGATACAAACTCCACAAGGAGTTTGTATCTCTACCTCTTGGTAGAGAAAAACTCAACCTATGTTGTTATGAGACCAACCACAACACAAAGAAAAGCTGCACTCACTAGTATATTAGTAACAGATGATGCTGGTGTGTATAACTTGTATTATATTCTAGAGCCCTTATAAATAAATCCCCCCGTTAAGTGTCTGCATTATCAGCTAGAGGGTTAGTTAACATGTGGTAGAATGAGGACTTACGCAAGGTATAACGTGCAAGGCATTTTACTACGTATGAAAAACAAGTGCAGTCTAGTTAGGAGAAAACCAACCAGACTCTATATCACGCACACCTTAATGACAAGACTCCCTACCACATGTGAATGTAAAACATTTAGTTTAAAAATGTCGACACTACAATATATAAAATAGCTATTATAAATGCACATAGTGTATTCCATAGCTGCCAGGTTTACTTTGTTTTTTTTTTTTTTAAGGAGACTGTAAGTTACACTGTGGTTAAGACTTGTATCTTCACCCTTGAAAAAGCCCACATTCTGTCACAATGATGTATGGTCAGACTTAACAGCCTCAATTGTTAAACACTTGGATCAAGTTCTCAATCACTCCTGAACACATAAAATATTCATGAAGGGACTTCTCTGGTGCTCCAGTGGTAAAGAATCCACCTTACAATGCAGGGGATGCGGGTTCAATCCCTGGTCAGAAAACTAAGATTCCACATGCGGCGGGGCAACTAAACCCACGTGCCACAACTACTGAGCTCGTGCACCTCAACTAGAACCCGCGTGCTGCAAACTACAGAGCCCACATGCCCTGGAACCTGCGCACCGTAACTAGAGAAGAGAAAACCTGCTCGCCACAACTAGAGAGAAGCCTGCGCACTGCAACCAATGATCTCACATGCCTCGATGAAGATCCTGCGTGCCGCAGCTAAGACCCAACACAGCCAAAAATAAAAAAAAATAAATAATAAACCTTAAAAAAATATCGTGAGGACATGAAATAAAACTGTTACTGTGCTGGGAGCATTGATCAAAAGGGTGATGTTTATGTAGCATTGTTAATTGGCTTTCTACAGCGAGATGTTCTGTTTGTTGGGGTCTATCTGATGAAATGTGGGTTGTGACAGCAGCTCCTGGCAATGACTTGGGGTGGCTTCATGGTCAGGGAACTGGGCAGCCATCTGGCCAACAGACTGGGGAGAGGGAGGAGGGTTGAAGAGGTCGCTGGGAGCTCTTGTGGTCCAAATTTCTTATCAGTGAGCTGTAGGGAGTACTCCATCTCTCAGATTTATCAAGAACTTTAATGAATGTCGTGTTTGAATAATGACCTGTATCTGGACTTGCACGAAGTCCTGAAAATACTCATACAAATTGTGTTTTTATCTCAAGGACTGCAGTGACGTGTGACATTACCATTGATATCATCTACTGAGAACTCTTTCTTTATGTGTTATCAATTAGGATTACTCTACATTTAGTCTGAATTAGAGGGAGCCAATTATAAATAACACCACTTCTCATTTATTCGTGAATACAAAATGAAGGTTTTTAAACTTCCTTTGGAAAAAATCCCCCACAACCCTGATGGACCAAATATGCACTTTAACGAGTTTTATGCCCAAGAGGCTAAGAGTTCTATTAAAATAAAGTGAAAGGATGAGAATTCCTAAAGTGAAAGGATGAGAATTCCTGTAGAAAGGTGTTACAGACAGAAAATGAGAGTAGTGAGGGGAAAGAGAGGCAGCCCAAATTGTGAATAAAGCTGACATCTGGGAGGAGTTTCAAGAAACTTGCATTTTCTATTTTCACACTTTTAGAAAATATGTGAACACGTAGCCACATGTATCGCAACATTTTGTTACTAATAGATATTTTGCTGTAGCTCCGGGAGTCCTTCAGACACCAGGCAATCTAAGGCATAATCCATTCTCCCACCCCTAACCATGAGTTCTCCAAAAGCCCTCCCCAAGTAGGTGCAAAGGACCTGCGCTGGTAGAATGATTATACTTGGTGGGAACACATCAAAACATTTTCCTTCTGAAACTCTGGCTGGATGTAGATTTATTTAAGCGCCATTAGCTATGAGAACAACAAAAGCAATAGAGATGTAGTCAGGTGTGTGTGGTCGAGGTAGAGACTTTCAGCTTTACATTGTTAACCTGGAGCAGTCGCAGAGAGAGAAGAAAGGAGAGGGCATCACAGTTATTGAAACATCTCTGCTCCTGAAAGAGGCCAGACCAGCTGTGCTTTGTGGTTATATTCGATGAGAGCAGTTCAAAGCAGTATAATATGTTTCAAGTTATCGTCTTTCTTTTTTTTTTTTTTTTGCGGTACGCGGGCCTTTCACTGTTGTGGCCTCTCCCGTTGTGGAGCACAGGCTCCGGCAACGCAGGCTCAGCGGCCATGGCTCACGGGCCCAGCCCCTCCGCGGCACATGGGATCTTGCCGGACCGGGGCACGAACACGCGTCCCCTGCATCGGCAGGCGGACTCTCAACCACTGCGCCACCAGGGAAGCCCCAAGTGATCGTCTTTCTGAGCACAAGTAGGATTGCACTCCACCTCTCCCTCCACCTTGGATAAGGGCGTGAGACTTGTTTGGTCAATGAAATGCGAGGAGAAGTGATGGGTATCTGTTCTGTGTAAGAGGCAGCACACAATTCGCCATGGTTTCTGCCTCCTGCTGCAGTAATCATGGAAGCATGGTTCAGATAGGGCATCCACCAGCCTAAGATGGGCAGGGTCTTCCCTGCCAACCTGCGTTGGTTACGTAGCAGGAGCAATAAGTAAACTTTTATTTTGTTAAACCACTGAGAATGAGTTTCGCTGCTTTAGCCGAACATGCCCGATAGACCCTCTCTAAACTTTGATTTCTTCTAAGCTTTGGTACCTACCTCATTGGGTTGTTATACGGGGAAAAAAATGGAGTAATTCACAAAAAGTATTTCACTCAATGTCTGGCACACAGCAGGTACTTAAAAAATGTTAGTGCTTGCTATTGTTATTATTTTTAACATCTTTATTGGAGTATAATTGCTTTACAATGTTGTGTTAGTTTCTGCTGTATAACAAAGTGAATCAGCTATATGTATACATATAACCCCATATCCCCTCCTTCTTGTGTCTCCCTCCCACCCTCCCTAACCCACCCCTCTAGGGGGACACAAAGCACCAAGTTGATCTCCCTGTGCTATGCAGCTGCTTCCCACTGCTTGCTATTATTGTTGTTATAATTGGGGGTGCCTATATATTATGCCTAAGTGGCCCCATTTGTGATACTGTGATAGTATGTTCAAAGTTTATTTAAACTATTAGCATTTTGGTATCTTGCCCTCCCACCTAATCAGCATTCCCACATCAGGCACCCTTGATTCCCCTCTGTTAAAATGGTTTCCAGAGTAGAGAAAGCCTTATAAGGCGTGGTCCTATTTACTTCCTCTTCTTCCTACATCACTATCTACTAATCCCACAATATATAGTTTAAGAAAGGACAGGGCTTCCCTGGTGGCGCAGTGGTTGAGAGTCCGCCTGCCGATGCAGGGGACACGGGTTCGTGCCCCGGTCCGGGAAGATCCCACATGCCGCGGAGCGGCTGGGCCTGTGAGCCATGGCCGCTGGGCCTGCGCGTCCGGAGCCTGTGCTCCGCAACGGGAGAGGCCACAACAGTGAGAGGCCCACGTACCACAAAAAACAAAAACAAAAACAAAAACAGAAAAGAAAGGACAAAAAAAATCAACCTTATGATGACAGCCCATTTAGGGAGGCACTGTGTTCTCAATGAGCAGCTGGAGACCTAGCCTGCATAGGCCTTCTGACACATCTGTTGATTCAAGGACTCCTTTTCCACAAATATCTAGCAGTTCTAAGAGTAACTAGTGATTTCTTCTGCACCTTTTCTGGCCTGGGTCTCATTTAAGTGTGTCCAAGCTATGTACAGATATAAACCAAGAGACTTGAATTCCATTGTTGACCAATAAACAGGTGTGCACTGTGAACTCTTCCCATGGGCTTGGTATGCTATTGTTCCAGAAAACCTTTATAGGTTGCCATGTAGTAGGAAACCTGAGGGACACCTGGGAACAATGATCAGACCAGTTCAAATATTACCTGGACCCAGAATTTAGAATGTTCAGTTCTTTTAGATGGTAAGTTCTTGGTCCAGAATCAGACTGTGGTCCCAGTGTGTGCAAACTCATTACAGTCAGGAATGTTTTGGCTGCAAGCGACAGAAACCCAGCACAAACCAAAAAGGAAAGTTACTGGCTCTCTTTACTGAGAAATTGCAATGGCCAAACGCTCCAGCTTCAAGTATGACTGTATCTGGATGTTCAAATGATGTCATTATCTCTTTCTCATGCCCCACTCTGACTTACTTTCTCTGTATTTATTTTCTTTTCATCACTCTTTCACATAGTGACAAAGATGGCATCAGCACCTCTAGACTTTCATTTCTCTTATGCCAATGATCCCAGCAAAAATACTGTGCCTCTTTTTTGATAGTTCCACGAAAAGTACTGAGGAGGGCTCTGGGGTTAATTTTTCTAATCTACAAAGAACTTCTCCAAATTGAAAAGATTTAAAAAATCCAATAAAGAAATAGGCAAAAGATAGGATTAGGCAATTTTCAGGAGAGGAAATGCAGATGGCTAATAAGCAAACTAAATTATGCTCATTCTTATGGGGGAAGGAAAATGTAAATAAAAATGACAATAAGATCATGTTAGAAATTCATCAGTTTGGCTTATGATTCATAATCCATGGCTTGTGATTCTGTGGGATAAATAAGGGCTCTCATACTTTGCTGGAATGAGTAAGGTTGCTTTAACCATTCAAAAAAGAAATCTGGAAGGAGCTACTGAAATTTAAAATATACATACTCTTTGACCCAGCCGTTTAACTTGGGTAAACAGAAATAAAAATACCAGATCAGTAGAAAAATGTTTATTACAACATATCTGATACTTGCAAAAATCTGGAAGCAATCTGAATATCCAAAAATAGGGAATTATTGAATAAATTATATTATTTCATATTCTGGAGTTTTATGCAGCTATTAAAAAACAGTATATGGAGATACACCTATAATCTCTTTTTAAGTAAAAACAGCAAATCGGTATAGTATGATCCCATTTTTGAAAAAAAAAAAGAAGAAAATCCATTTCAGTAACTTTTTACATATTGCATGAGCTCAGGAAAAATATGGAAAGATACATACCAAATAGTTGACATTAGTTACTTTGAAGGGAAGGGGTCTTGTGAGCATATATTACTATTGTAGTTTGAAAAAAATCATTAAAGTATATACAAAAAAGGACAAAGTGTACCCATGTCCCTGAAACACATTATAACAAAGGACGGGTACAGAATGGCATTAAATCTTAGGGTGGGCATATGGGCGTATGCATGTCTTGTCAAGGGTCTTTTCATGGAAAGTTGGCCAGTCTTGGCTATGGATGTGTCATCCATTGACCTTGGTCATGCTGGACCTTCCATCTGAAGAATGGACACATTGGATGCATGGGGGTCCTGCATCTTACATTTCAGCAAATGTGATATATGCCATGCCTGCAATTCGTAGGTTCTCTTGCAGAGCTGTAGAGCCTGAGGTCGGGCCCTGGTTGCCAAAAGGTCTTTGTTGTTCATTAGGTCTGAGCCTTGTGGTTTCATTTGGTTGTGTGAAGTCTCCTATTGTTGGTTAATGTTGTCTATAGATCATGCATGGAGGCCTAATATTCAAACTGTGTAATGGACTAAAGGGCAGAGGACTTTTGACTCTGCTTATTTTCCCTTTCACTTCATTGTTATTATTGAAATAATAATATAACAGCAACATTTTGAGACATAACTAGGGAGTTGACATTATTTTGGGGATTTATGTTTGTGTCATGATCAGTCAGCACATCCATCTAGCAAATATTCCCGGCATGTCGGGCACTGCGCCAGGCACGTCACTGGCCTTGTGATCTGTGTTTTTCACATTAATACTGAACAGCTATTACTATATGGCAATGTGGAAAAAAAGAACAATCTCCTAAGTAATTACTGAGTCAAAGGAGAAATAAAATATACAATCAAAGACCATTTAGAAGATAATGAGAATGGGAATAATACATATGAAAACTTATAGGATATAACCAAAGCCCCCTTAATTTGCTTTTATTGTTGAAAATAAAAATGAATAAAGTTAGCTTTAAAATCAAGAAGTATGAAAACTGGCAAAAAATCTTAAGGAAGTAAAGAAAAATAAATCTTTTCAAGAACAAAGCAGAAATCCATGGATTTGAAAACACACAAGCTCAAGCTATGATAAATGCATCCAAGAGGTGACTCTTGGAAGAAAACCAATAATATAGATAAACCTCTGGCAAACTGACTGGAGAGGGGAAAAAAAACAAAACAAATAAAATTTAAAACGATGAGGAACTCTAGAAGGCAAGTGAGAGATTTAAAAACCAAGATATTACTATGTACAACTCTTTGTAAAGAAATGAAAAAAATCTCAGTGATGCAGATTCTTTTGTGAAATATGAATTACAAAAATTGACTCATGAAAAAGTAATAAGCCCAAAGAGAAAAATAACCATATAAAAATTAAAAAGTTAAAGTGTTACTAAATGCTAGCTCTAAAATAACCTCCTTGAACAGAAATTTTTCTAATGTGTTTTTTTCACATTTTCCAGTAACAGATTATACCTATACTTGACAAATGGTTCCAGATTATAAAAAAGCATGGAAAACTCTCTAATTCGTTTTATGAGGATAAAACAACGCTGAAATCCAATCTTGAAGAATATAGTAGAAAAAAAGGAGAGAACAGCAGACCAAGGAACTAGATGAAAAACTATAAATAAAATAATAGCAAACAGAATTCGATAATACATTAATAGAATCATTCACCATGACCAAGTTGGATTCAGCCAGAATGCACAGACTTTTGTTTTTCAGATCATTTTATTTAAAAAGAAATAAAATCATATAGATTAGTTGAGGTCCCCTTTTTTGTGCTTCTGGACTCCATCCTCCCCCTCCCTTCCTCCCGTCCCTCTTGAATCCCTCCTCACCCCTTGCAAACACCAGCGATAACAACTATTTTGAAGTTGGTATTTATCCTCCTAATCTGAGTCTGGTATCTCTACAACTTTTATGTGTCCATAAATATTTAGCTACATATTATTTTGTATGTCCTCAAAATTCCATAACTGCTTTTATTCTAAATGTGTCCTTCCAGAACTTGCTTTTGTTCTCTTGGCATTACTTTCTTAAGATTTATTCACGTTGATACAAGCAGATCTAGCTCATTCATTGTATAAATGCACCATATTTTATTTATCTATTATTTTTTACACATGGACATTCAGGTTATTTCCTTCTTTTTGGTGGTTATTATAAAGAGTATTACAGCAAACATTGTGTACCTCTCGCCGCTTGCTTGTTGTAGCAGAGTCTCCTCTCCTATCAGCAGGGTGTGAGTTGTCTTCTGCATCCTTGCTAACCCTTGTGTGGAATGCGATTTCATTCCCGTTTGAATTTGCATCTCCCTGATTACTAGCGAGGTGGAGATTTTTTCAATGTTCATTGATCAGAAGTGTATTCTTTTTTCTGAATTGTCTGTTTATATGCTTTTATCTAATTTATACTAGATTTAAAGAATCCTTTTCCTACTGATCTGTAGGATTTCTTTATGTATTCTGAATGCTGATCAAGAACTATTTCATAACAGGAAATCTATTAACACATTACATCACAGAAATAGGTCAAAAACACCCCATGTCAATAGATACCAAAAAGACATTTTCAATAGAATTTGAGATTCACTCCTGATAAAAAGCTCTTTGAAAACTTAGGAATAAAAGCATGATAAAAGTGTCTGTTTTAAACAAGGTGCACATCAGACTTGCTGTTGAAACATCAGATGCATTCCCATTAGAGATAAGGTTGCTCACTGTTATGGGGTGAATTGTGTCCCCCAAATTCATATGTTGACATCCTAAGCCCCATTACCTCAGAATGTGACTGTATCTGGAGATACAGTCTTTAAAGAGATAATTAAGTTAAAATAAGGTCACTAGGATGGGCTCTAATCCAATATGACTGATGTTCTTATAAGAAGGGGAAATTAGGACACAGAGGGATGACCACGTGAAGACATAGGGAGAAGACAGACATCTACAAGCCAAGGAGAGAGACCTCAGAAGAAACCAACCCTGCCAACACCTTGATCTTGGACTCGTAGCCTCCAGAATTGTTAGAAAATAAATTTCTGTTGTTTAAGCCACCCAGTCTGTGGTACTTTGTTATGGCAGTCCTAGCAAACTAATACACTCACCTTTACCTTGGTCAAGTGTGTTGTGACATACTTGACCAATGACCATATGGTGTACAGAGAAATAAGAGACACAGCTATGAGAAAGAAAGACACCAATGTACCATTTATAAGTGATATAAGATAAGAACTATAACAACTTCAATAGGACAGTTTAGGAGCGTAAATATCTAAAACTCAATAACCAGTAAGAAAACTATCATTAAATGTCTTACTTGCAGTAGCAACAAAATATAAAATAACCAGACTGTTTGTAACCGGAGATGGGCATGAAGAAAACTGTAAAAATTTACTGAGCAATACAGATGGTTAAAATAAAGAATTGTATTAATACCTTGAATGAGAACCTAAAGCATTTAAAGATTTAAATTCCTCCAAAATTAGCTTACAGACTTAATCCCTGGAATTTACATTTTTTAGCAGCTTAATAAAATAATTCTATGGTTCAATTAGGACAGTGTGAGAAAAGTCATAACAGGGGACTTGAAATGCCAGATATAATAATTTATTACAAAGCCCTAGTAATGAACCAGGATGTCATGGCTCAAGAATTCAGAACTGGTGGACTTCCCTGGCGGTCCAGTGGTTAAGATTCTGCACTTGCATTAAAGGGGGCATGGGTTCAATCCCTGGTTGGGGAGCTAAGATCCTGCATGCCACACTGCGTGGCCAAAAAAACCAAAACCAGAACAAAACAGAACAAGAATTCAGAACCAGGTAAGTGGATCAGATACTTAACCATGTATAACTTTAACAGTCAGCAAAAGTGGTAAGTGGAAAACAAATGATGCAAAGATAATCTTTTAAAAAATCAAAGAGGAGGGGCTTCCCTGGTGGCACAGTGGTGATAGTCTGCCTGCCCATGCAGGGGATGCGGGTCCATGCCCCGGTCCGGGAAGATCCCACATGCTGCAGAGTGGCTGGGCCTGTGAGCCATGGCGGCTGAGCCTGCGCGTCTGGAGCCTGTGCTCCGCAATGGGAGAGGCCACAGCAGTGAGAGGCCCGCGTACCGCATCAAGGAGGAGTGGAAGCTGGAGTAAAGGAACAACATAGAGCAAGTAAGGCGAGGACAGGGCGTGAGTACAGTTGCCTGACTCTGGCCGCCATCTTTCCTTTGCATCTATTCCTGTTGGCTTTGGGGCAGGGCTGCAAGATGGTCAGAATCATGCTAGTCACCCTCTCCTTGTTTCCCCATCCCCCTGGCTGTGTGGAGTTTCTATGAGGACCCCCCCCCCCCCGGGGCCCCCCCCCAGTGGAAAGGCTTCATGTAATAGAAATCATGCTTGGGATGAGTCACCCAACTCACTTGGGTCAGGTCTTTATGGTTGGCTGGAAGAGTAAATCACGCCTGGGGGGTGTGTTCCCCCAAGTGAGTCTCTGGCTCATTCTCTCAGGTGTAGCACTGGCCTTGGAGGCGCAGGGCACTCACCCCACCTCCTCTCCTTTAAACCACGGAGCAGGTTGAGGAGGAGGGATGGCAGGGGTTTTACCAGGCCAACTGTGGGAGTGGGAGGCAGCTGGGAAGTGGAATGATGCTGGTTGCCTCATTCAATGATCTGAAACAGCCTCTAGCTTGTGAGTGGGGTGGATGGTGTGGAAGAGGCATGAAGGGTAGGAGGGTGAGTTAATGAGGAAATGCTCCCAGTGTAATGCATCATCTAGAATAGGGACTGGAAAACTTTTTCTGTAAGGGGACAGATAGTGAATATTTTAGGCTCTGTGGGACATGTGGTTGCAACTACTCAGCTCTACCTTTGGGCTGCAAAAGCAGCCATAGGGAAGCAAATGGGTGTGGGTGTGTTCCAATAAAACTTAATTTACAAAAACAAGTGGCAGGTGAGATTTGGCCCTTAGGGCTTGGTTCACAGATCCCTGATTTAGAACTTGATTTTGTAGTTAAACCCATCTCCACAGCCTCCTTGCATGACATTGGCAAATTATGTTACTTCTTAAGATTGTTTCCTGATGTCTAACGTGGTGGTAATAATAGGTCTCTAGGATTGTTGTACATAGTAAGTGCTCAAGAAATATGAGCTTTCTTTTTAAAATATTTTTATTTATTTATTTACTTTTGGCTGCGTTGGGTCTTCGTTGCTGCACGCAGGCTTTCTCTAGTTGCAGCGAGCAGGGGCTACTCTTTCTTGTGGTGCACGGGCTTCTCACTGTGGTGGCTTCTCTTGTTGCGGAGCATGGGCTCTACGTCCACGGGCTTCAGTAGTTGCAGCACGCGGGCTCAGTAGTTGTGACTCATGGGCTTTAGAGCGCAGCCTCAGCAGTTGTGGTGCACCGGCTTTGTTGCTCCGCGGCATGTGGGATCTTCCTGGACTGGGGCTCAAACCCGTGTCCCCTGCATTGGCAGGTGGATTCCCAACCACTGTGCCACCAGGGAAGCCCAGAAATGTGAGCTTTCTTGTTGCTTTGTTGTTAGAGTCATCATTATAAATACTGTGTCTTGTGAGGAGAAAAAGTCACTCAGGAAGGTCACCCCAGGACAACAGTCTCCCTCCTGGCCTAAAAATAAAATCAGATCTTTGATTCTACTTAACACTTCTGTCAGTAGGCATGAGTCTTTAAAATTTCCAAAACTCTGTGACATCTGTTGGCAGGTCTTTGGATATATAATACCTCACATCAAATCTGAATTCCTGAAGGATCCATGCTCATTTTTTTTTTTTTTTTTTTTTTTGTGGTACGCGGGCCTCTCACTGCTGTGGCCTCTCCCGTTGCGGAGCACAGGCTCTGGACGCGCAGGCTCAGCAGCGATGGCTCATGGGCCCAGCCGCTCCACGGCATGTGGGAGCTTCCCGGACCGGGGCACGAACCCGTGTCCCCTGCATTGGCAGGCGGACTCTCAACCACTGTGCCACCAGGGAAGCCCCCATGCTCATTTTTGTAACTTCAAATTGGAGGTGAGCTAGAGGTTTTCATGGAACTCAGACAGGTCAGGACTTTTTCATTGTTTAGGAGAATAAGTCATTGTCCCCATGAATAGAATTCTGACTTTGCAGGTGTCCATAATATGGCCAGACCATCCTTCTGCACTTTGGCTAAATTTCTTTCTCGCTAGGTAGTCATTTGTTGCTCTGGACATTTAGGAAGACGTGCACTTTCTTTCTACCCCCTCTGCTGTATCAGAGCATCCCTGAGTCCCTCCTCTGGGGGCTACTTCTGTGGTGACATTGTTTTGTCACTGTCAGGAGGCAACACGTGGTCTCTGAAAAGCTGGCTTTAATTTGATCAAAGGGCCTCTGGCATTAAGATCTCCAAATTATTTTATTTGATTTTTTTCAGAGACAATAAATCAGTGTCTGAAATATATCTTGCAGCCAGCTCCTATCTGCATCCCCGCTGCCTTGGTGGAGGCCATCACCATCTCACTCCTGGATTACGGGACCGCTTTGTGACTGGTCTCCATGCTTCTGCTCTTACCAGTCCTCACCGCAGCACCCCCATCTGTTTCTACGCTCATCAGCCAGAGCGATCTTGGAAAAATGGAGACTAGATTATAATAAAACTTTTTAATGGCTTCCCATCAATCTTAGAATAAAATCCAAACTTCTTCTGGTGGTCCACAAGGCTCCACCCACCTCTCTCACCTTATCACAGGGCCCAGATACACTGGTCACCTTCATATTTCTCAAATACACTAAAATCCCTCCTGCCTCAGGATTTTGTACACAACTTCCCTCTATGACAACGTCTGTATTAGTTTCCTCTTGCTGCTGTAACAAATTACACAAACTTAGTGGCTTAAAATGACACACATCTCTTATCTAACAGTTCTGGAGGCCATGAGTCCAAAATAGGTCTCACGGGGCTAAAATCAAGGTGTATCCCTTCTGGAGGCTCCAGGGGAGAATCTCTTTCCTTGCCTTTTCCAAAAGTAGAGGCTGCCTGCATTCCCTGGCTCATGGCTGGATCACTCTGACCTCTGCTTCCATTGTCACATCTTCTCTGGTTCTCCCGCCTCCCACTTTCCCTTATAAGGACTGTGGTTATGGTGCGTCCAGTGAATGTGCGGGATAATCTCCCCACTTCACCGTCCTGGACCTAATCACAACTGCCTTCTGCCATGCAAGGTAACAGATTCATAGAGTCTGGGGATTAGGACATGGACATCTTTTTTATAGCTTGCCAACCATGCTACTCCTCCTGATGGAGATGATTCCTTTCCATCTCTGGCCTTGAATTTAATGTACCTCCTCAGGGAGGCCTTTCTGCCCACCCCATCTATATAGGTTTCCTCAAATTTTCTCTCTCATAGCACCCTCTTACTTCTCTTTGTAGCAATTCCTCAATAAATATGCCCCTATTTTTTAAGCCTCGTTTAATTGGATATTCTGTTCCTTACAGCTGAAGGCATTCTTACTGCATAGACCTTAACAGCCTGTACCTGCATCCCCCTACGATCCTCTAGCCAGAGGGCCCCCCCTTCTCCCCATGTATAAGCCTGGCCTTCCCCTGCCTTGGCCTCAGCTGAAATCCTGCAGAAGGAGCGGGTAGATATGATCTTGCTTCCCCACAAGTCAGTCTAGCCAACAGGCTCCCATGCCCATATTGGTTGCGATGGCAGGGGTCTAGCTTTCTGATCCCTTTTCAATGGGGCACTGGGTTATGGGGTGAAGATTCAAACGTGAAGGGGGTTAGCATTCCCCCTTCTATGGACATGACTCCCCCTCACCAGTTAGAGAGTTATTGGCAAGACCTATCCTCATGTGAATCAGCAAATGGTCTGGCTGCTTGGAGTGCTTCAAGCACTAAAATTTAAGATATTAATCATAGCTCAGCGAGAGCCTTTTCCAGCAGAAGGGTCTCTGTTTTAGGGTGGGCTTCCCAGAAACAGACCCTGAGATGAGGCTGTGCGTAAAAGTGATTTATTAGGAGGAGTTCTCAGGGAACACTGGTAAGAGTGAGTAAGTGGGGTGGGGACAGGCAGAGGCCAGGAGAGTGTGGTGTCATCAAGCCAGGACCCGTGGAAGGTCAGTGTGGCTCTGTCCCACAGGGGAGCCCTGGGGGCAGCAAGATTACCCCTCATGGTTGTCCCATTAAGACAAGAGAGCCGGCAAGTTTATAAGCCTGTACCCATCACTAATTGGTTAAGGGTTTTCCCCTAAAAGGAACATAAATTCCTAGGCACTGCAAGCTCTTGGCATACACAGACAAAGTGAGACCAGTCCTTGACAATGAGACGCAGGTCCTGGCTGAGTGAAAGCACACCTGGGGCTGCATAGCTGTGCTTGTGTGCAGACAGTGGTGAAGGGATCTGGGGCTGCACACTTGTGCTTATGTGCAGAAATGGCAAAGGGATCTGAGGGCATGTTGGCAGGGCACTGAGAGCACTGCTATGTTCCCCCACTCCAAGTGGACCCATTAGTTCATTCAACACATATTCATCCATCTTCCACTCTGGGCCAGACTCTGGGCATGCAGGTGATAAAGACATGGTCCCAAACCTCATGAAGTTTATAGAAGTTTACAGTCGAGTAGGTGAGACAGACTTTAAGTCTGGTGAATGGGCGGGCATGGAAGGCTTGTCTGAACAAGTTATGCTAAGCTAAGAGCTGAAGGATGATAAGATTGAACCAGGCAAAAAAGGGAGGAAAGAACATTATAAGTCAAGGGAGCATGTGCAAGGGTCCTGAGGCAGGAATCAGCAGGAGGAACTGAAAAAAGTCTAGTGTGTCAAGAGTTCCAAGAGCAAGGGGGAGAGTGGTAAGAGACGAGCCTGTGGCCTATGGATGATTCTTTTCCGCCTGGTTTCTTTTCAGTTTTGTCCAAATATCTCTCAGACTCAGATCTGTGGCCCATTCTACAGTATGCTCCCTGGAAACCAAAGGGAAATGGGGACATAAAGAGGGTGTTAGGTGGGAGAGTCTATTTTCAACTCTTCATCTTTTCCCCACTGAAGCTCACAGCTGAAATTAATACATAAATTTACAGCCGTGAGTCAGTTGTGATAAATAATCCCAGAAGTGTTCTGATTATTTACATTTTTATGGAATCTTGCCTGAGCAAACCCAGAGAGCTCACTAGGCACTTGAAGAATTATGTCTTGTTCAAAACCAATTGAATAGCAATGGAAAATAAAGCCATCTGTGGGAACTTGTAGGGCAGAGTAGTAATTCTCTGCCAAATGAGCAAATATACAAAAAGCACCAAATCAACCCTAGCACTACAAGCTCACGGAAAGGTAACAACTGCAACTTCAATGAACTGTCTGAGGACATCAGACCTTGGAGTGCCTCTTGCTTACACACTGTTTGGACGAATATTCCGGTCACGTGGGGATGTGAGTGGGCGCTGACTGGAGACAAGTTGTGTGATAAGGCGAGAAGGTTGGCTTAGTGGAGGAGCATGGGTTTGAGGTCAAAGAGTTGAGGTTTGCATGTGGGTTTTGCCACTTACTAGCTGTATGACATCAGGCAAGTTGCTGTTCCTAATTTTCCTAATGGGATAATACATGTGTGTTTTTCTCTCCCAGCCAAGCGTCCTTCTCTTCCCCCATTGGTTTTATCTTCTTTCTTTTTCTCAGAGTTTATCACTAATTTTTTAAAGGCTTTATTGAGGTATGATTTACATACATTAAAATTCACCCATTTTAAATGTACAGTTCAACGAGTTTTTAGCAAATTTATATAACTGCACAATAATTTTCACAAGCTGGTTTCAGAATACTTCCATCACTCCCCTAAGTTTCCTCATTCCCATTTATAGTCGATCCCAGTTGCTACCTCCAGCTCTAGCAACCACCGACATGTTTTCCATCTCTATGGTTTGCCTATTCTAGCAATTTCATGTAAATAGAATCATATAGTATGTAGTCTACATGTCTGACTTCTTTCACTTAGCATTACTCTTTTTGAGATCTATGTCGTTGCATGTAGCAATAGTTTGTTCCCCTTTATTGCTGGTATGGAAATAGCACATTTTGTTTACCTATTCATAAATAATTTGGATTGTCTAGTTTTGGGCTGTTATGAACTGCTGTGAGCAATTGTGTGGACACATATTTTCATTTCTCTTGAGTAGATATCTAGGAGTGGAATTGCTGGGTTGTACGGTAAGTAACTTTTTAAGAAACTGCCAAATCATTTTCCAAAGTGGTTGTACCACTTTACATTCCCACCATCAACATGTGGATTGCAGTTGCTTTATATTCTTACTAAAACTTGATTTGTCAGACTTTTTTATTTAGCCATTCTAAAGGGTATGTTGTGGTTTAAATTTGCATCTCTGTTCTGGCTAAAGGTGTTGAGCACCTTTTCATACTCTGATTATCCATTGGTATATTTTTTTTTGTGAATTGTTTATTCAGATCTTTTGCCAGTTAAAAAAAATTGGCTTGTCTTCTTCCTACTGAGTTATAGGCATTCATTATTCTGGATACAGGTCCTTTATCAGATATGTGTTTTGAAAATATTTTCTTCCAGTCTGTGGCTTACCTTTTCATTTTTCATAGTGGTGTCTTTTAAAGAGCAAAAGTTTAAAATGTGGATGAAGTCTAACTTGTTAATTTTTTTTTTTTATGGATTGTACTTTTAATGTCATATCTAAGAAATGTTTGCCTAACCCAAGGTCACAAAAGCTATCTCTTATGTTTTCTTCTAGAAATTTTAGCTGATCCATTTTAATGTTTGTGTGTGGTGTGAGGTAAGGGTCTAAGTTCATTTTTTTACATGAGGATAACCAATTGTTCTTACACCATTTATTGGAAAATTATCCTATCCTCATTGAATTACTTTGGCCCCTTGTTGAAAATCATTTGACTATATGTAGATTTATTTCTAGACTCTCTTAGTTTTCTTCTGAGGACTAACCTTTCTCTCATTTGATGCATATTCATGGGACAGTAATAGAGTGGGCACAGGAAACAAGCTGGGGTCTTCTGATGCTTTCTACCTAGGATTTGAATCCTGAACAGCAAGACGAAGTGACTGATAATGGGTGGAGTTAGATTTAGTTATAACGGTGGTTTCCTACCCAGACTCACTCCACAAAACTCTCAATAATAAGAACTAACACCCATGTAGCCCTTACTAAGTGCCCAGCACTGTGCTAAACACTAATTATATAAACTCATATAATACATACAACAAAGCCATCAGACACATACTATTATTATCCTCATTTTACAGGTAGGAAAACCGAAGCATGCAGACTCTAAGTAAATTGCCCAAATTCAAAACTAGTAAGCAGCAGGGCTGTGATTTGAACCCAGTGAGTCTGATTCCAGAGCCCATGCTTTTAAACATCAGGCTATACTATCTTAGTTGTGCTTCCTCTTTCCTAGACTGTGGAGGTACCTTGGTCCCTGCCTACTTCCAGCCCTAGTTACAGTCTAGAGTCTACCTTAGAGGGTCTGGTCCCCATTTCCTTCCAGGAAATTCCCTGTGGCTTAAGTTACCTACAGTCAGTTTTTGTTTCTTGCAACCAAAGTACCCTTCCTTATAAGTTCAGTTCACAAGGTCATTGTGAGGATTTAAGGAAGATGATGCATGTCAATCACTAAGTGCAGTACCTAGGACATAACACATCAATAGATCTTAGAGATGCTGATGATGAAGGTGGCAATGATGATGGAGAAAATGATGTCTATAAAAATCTATGTCTTATCAAGCCCTAAGCCTAGGGATCCAAATCCAGGGCTGAAAAGCAAGAGAGAGGATGTCTAACTTGCACTTGCCCTTGTGGGAGGGTCCATTTGGTGGCTGTATTCATTATCTATTGGTGTACAACAAATTATCCCCCAAATTATCAACTTAACAGAACAAACATCTATCTCACAGCATCTGTGGGTCAGGAATCCATGTGCAGCTTGGGTAGGTGCCTCTGGCTCAAGGTCTCTCATGAGCCTGAAGTCAAACTGTTGACTTGGGCTTTGGTCTCATCTGAAGGCTAGACTGGGAGGGAATGTGCATCTGCTTCCAAACTCACTAATGTGGCTGGTGGCAAGCCTCAGGCCCTTGGCACATGGGCTTTTCCACAGAATGCTGTGTGACATGGCAGCTGACTTTCTCCAGGGCAAGTGATCCAAGAAAGAGAAAGAGGGAGTGCCCAAGATGGAAACCTCAGTCTTTCTATAAATTAATCTCAGAAGTGACATGGCATCACTTATGCAATTCTGTTCGTAAGAAGTGAATCAGTAAATACCGCCCACACTCAAAGGGAAGGGATTAAAGGAGGTCATGACTACTGGGAGGGGGGAACACTGGGGGCTCTCTTAGAGGCTGTATATGCCATAGTGACAGCCTTGCAGGAACCAGAGTTAGGTGAGAATGTACCACCCAAGGAAGCCAAAAGAAAGAGCTTGAGAATTAGTTTGAGTAGAATTCCTTAGAGAGATGTCTACTCTCTTTAATCTGGCAGAATTTCTTAGAGCCTTCCCAGCAGTAATCTTATTTGAGATGGATCAAGATTGGCTTTATAGGGCTTCCCTGGTGGCGCAGTGGTTGAGGGTCTGCCTGCCAATGCAGGGGACGCGGGTTCGTGCCCGGGTCGGGGAAGACCCCACATGCCGCGGAGCGGCTGGGCCCGTGAGCCATGGCCGCTGAGCCTGCGCGTCTGGAGCTTGTGCTCCGCAACGGGAGAGGCCACAACAGTAAGAGGCCCGCGTACCGCAAAAAAAAAAAAAAAAAAAAAAAAAAAATTGGCTTTATAGTTTTTCATGGGGGGGAGAATAAACTAACCTGGATTCAGGTGCTCTTTTACTTATTGCATCATTAAACATCCACTGAACATCTACCCTGTGTCAGGCACTATGCTAGAGACCCCTAAGTAAATTAGGCACATAGTCTGACCTCAAGGAGTTCGAAATTCTAATGAGAGAGACATGAGGGCAAACAATTAGAATGTAATATAACAGAACTGTGTACAAGGTGTGGTGGTGGCACAGGGAAGGAAATATCCAACTCTGCCTGGGCAGTTCAATGAGAGCTTCAGAGGAAATACCGAGGCTGGGTCTTGCAGCATGCAGAGGAGTTCACCAGCAAAGTGGGACGGGTGAAAGCATGGCAGGAGGAGGACATAAGAGGCAGCAATAGTATATACAAAGGCCTGGCATGTTTAGGGAAGTGTGAAGTTTATTGTGGTTGGACAGAGGGTGAGAGTGGATGGGGTGACAGAAGATGAATTTGGAGTGTTATTTTGGACGGCCCAATATGTCTCGCAAAGGATGTTTGACTCTATCCTAATGGGACAGGGACTCCCTGAAGGAGATTACATCCTGGGGGGATGTTGTCACATGAGCACTGAAAATGCAGCTGTGATTTCCACCACAAGGTGGCGTCTTCTTCGATAGTGTATTGATCCACTAGGTGTCCCATAACAAAATACCACAGATGAGGTGGCTTAAACAACAGAAATATACCTCTCACAGTTCTGGAGACTAAGTCCAAGATCAATTTGTTGATAGGTTTGGTTTCTCCTGAGGTCTCTCTCCTTGGATTGCAGATGGCCACCCTGCTGTGCCCTCACCTGGCCTTTTTTCTGAGCGTGCCCATCCCTGGTGTCTCTCTTTCTCCTTATAAGGACACCAGTCATATTGGATTAGGACCCCTCCTTTATGACCTCATTTAACCTTAGTTACCTCTTTAAGGCCCTATCTCCAAATACTGATACAATCACATTGGGGGCTAAAATTTCAACATATGAATTTGGGGGGGGGGTCACAATTCAGTCCATAACAAATAGCTACCATTTTACGAAACATGTATTATCTCCTGGGCCCTGTGCTAAGTAACTCCCATGCAGTCTTTCATTTCATCCCCATACCATTTCAACCTTGGATGACTAACTTAACCTCTCTGTGCCTCAGTTTCTTCATCTGCAAAGTGGGGATAATAATAGTACTTGCCTTATAGTGTTGTTACGAGAATTAAATGAATTAATGTATGTAAAGCATTTAGAACAGTGTCCAGTCTAGAGTGTTTGTTAAATATATGAATAAATCCTCCCTGTGATGTTGGTAGAATTCATATCCTCACTTTACAGATGAGAAAATCAAGACCTTGAAGGAATAGAGGTCAGCTGGCAGAAACGCTTTAATTCAGTGCTGTCATAGCCACAACACTATCATTTTGGATCTTTGAAATGGGCTCAGGGGATCCCAGAGTTGTGGTAGATTCTGGTGTGTTTCTCAAGGGAAGAGAGCCTGGCTAATCTCACACTTGGAGAGCAGGGTTTATCAAAAAGCAACTGCTGGATAACAAGCCTGTCTTCACCAGGACTGGCACCCTGATCTGCCACAGTCTGCTGCCCCAAATGATCAGTAGGGACTTCAGGTGACATAGTGGGAACACAGCACAGAGGTGTATACGGATGCATCTGGAGAAAGAGCAGAAATTTTAGCGGTGCTGAAGCAGAGGGTGCCTGGTGGGGACGAAGGGTGGGAGTGAGGGGGTGCCGGCCTACAGGTTGTTGGGACTTACATGTCCTGTCTGCTCTTTGTATTGTAGGCCACAGGGAGATAGTGGAGATTTTTAAGCAGGATCCCTTCATCAGTATCAAGTCACAAAAGTGGATTCTGGACAACTTAGGCTAAAAAAAAATCAATTAAAATCGAAACAGAGGTCAAATAATCATACCTTTGAAAGAATTGCCCCAAAGAGCTAGACAACAGGTACTAACAGAAAACCCGATCAAGGCACCTTCACTATTTTTCCTTGTCTGCAGGACCCCCTCCTGCTGCATTCCAGAGAGGAGTAATCTGATTGGCTTAGCCTGGGTCACATGACCAACACATGGTGGGGCGGGACCTCTCGATTGACAGTCCCAGCCGATGGTATCCAATGCACCAGGGGAGGGTCCCCAAGTAAAAGTGGGTGCTGTTACCTGAAGGTGGGGAGTTGTTGAAAACACCAGAGGAGAAGTTGGAAGCAGACTGAGAGCAGGCCTGAGAACCAAATCAGAAAAGGGTACTTCTGTGAACTTTTCACCAGATAAATCTGCAGTTCTCTGTGCAATGGAGCTGTGCTTAAAAATCTGTCCCATGCCTAATTTTAGGTTGTGATTTTAGGATAAATATCAGTACTTTTCAATAGTAAAAAAAAATCCTAATGGAAGGCAACTAGATACATTTCTATCCGTAGAGAAACAGAGGGTGCTTTATGAAGTAATATATTTACTAATTTTTTCAAGTAGCTAATACTTGAGTAATATATTCCTATGGTTCAAAAACCAAAGTGATAAAAATGTATACATGTGAAAGTCTCATTCCCACTCCCAGGCCTATAGATAAGCACTGACTAGTTTCTTGTGTACCCTTTTGGTGTTTTTTAAAAAATTCTGCTACAAATACAGATGAATATGTATAGGAAGGTCTTGTCCAGTTCTCCTTTCTGGAAGGTGTTCGGGGCCCTGAGGAGGCCTGGGGAAGCTGGAGGTCTATTTTATCAGCTCCCAGCTTCAGCTCTGGGAGGCTCCCCCTGACCCGAACATCTTGTTTCAACAGAATACTCCAGCTCACTGGGACTGGGGAATCCAGGAGGTCAGTCTAGTTTTCACATTCCTCTAGGTTCTCTTAGGCAGGGGTCAGCAAACTACAGCCTGAAGGGCCAATCCTATTGGTCATTTGTTTTTTGTATTGGGACATAGCCACACCCATTTGTTACATATTGTCTGTGGCTGCTTTTGCTTTACAACAGCAGAGTTGAGTAACAGAGACAGGACTGCTTTCAAAGCCACACATATTTTCTATCTAGCTCTTTACAGAAGACTTTTGCCAGCCCTGCTCTAGGAGCCGGAAAGGTCATGAGCATGCTGTCCTGCAGTGCTTCCAGTGGTGAGGGAACCCCGTGGTGCCCCCAGTGAGAGGCCATCACTTCAGAAAAGCAGCGGCTCAGTCAGGAATTGTGGGAATCATCCTTGTCTCCCCTTCCCCTCAGCCTACTCCGCCCCACATTCAATTCAGCATCATGCCTGTCGATTTCTCCTCCATTCTGTCCACTCTCTCCATCCCCAGCAGCATCATTGCTTCATCTCTTGCCTGGACCACCCTCCTAAGCCTTCATCTTCTTCCTGTTTTTGCTCCAAAGCTGTTTCCATCTGTTCATCACAGAGCAGCCAAAGCAATCTTTGTAAAGTGAATATCCGATCAGGTCACCCTCCTGCTTAAAATCCTGCAATGGCTTCCTGTCGTTCTTAGGATAATACCCAAATCCACAGTCTGGCCTCTGCCTGCCTCTCTGGAGCCCTCTGGAGCCCGGCTCCCCATCTCTCTCTGCACTGTGGCCACACAGGGGGAGCTGTGCTCCCTCCAAAACACGGGTTTTGCAGACACTATTTCTCTGCCCAAGTGCTCCCTACTTTTCCAAAACACTCCCCATTCTTCTGGTGTTACCTTGACCATCACTTCCTCGGAGAATCTCCCTTGACCTCTCTCACTAGGTAGATCCCCTCATTAACCAGCTCCTGCAGCCCTGTCCCCACCTCCCGGTGGCACCTCGTCTGTCACAGCTGCAGTTCTACATTTATTGGTGTGAGGTTTTTTTTTGGTGGGGTCTGCCTTTTCCATGAGAGGAGGACCCCATATCTGACCTTGCTGACCAATGTCCCCAATGCCTTGCACGCCTGGCACATAGCAGATCCTCAATGCATAGTTATCAGATAGATAAAGAATGAATCTTATTCCATCCCAGCCACCTCTGGGTGATGGGAGAGATTCTGCTCTGCAGCCTATTGAGGTTTTAGGTGCTAGAGTCTCAACTTCATCCCTCCAGAACCGTATTTAACAGAGTGAGTTGGCAGAGCCAACTGAGGCTGGTTGGTGCTGATTGAATGCCACTTCAGTCAGCACCAGCAGCTGCTGAATTCCTTCCAGTTGGTGTCTCCAGACCCAGACGGGGTGTACACAGCATGCTTTTCTCCAGACTGTGTCCCAGGGATTGGTCAGACCAGGAGGGCTGCTTGTCACACTTGCTCCCAGCTTCTGTGTGCCTGGTCTCCCCAGAACCCAACCAGTGAAGATGCTAAATGAGGAAAAACAGACAGGTGAGTCGGCGTCATCCTCTCCCGCTCCCGTCACTATCTGTTAAGTATTCCATGGGATCCAGACACAGAATTTTATTTGTTTTTCTGGACCTAAGCTGCCCCTTGACATAGCCAGTGATTGCTTTTTTAAAACCGCGAAGGGAAACTAGGTCCTTTCATCTACTGATAAGGTGCCAGGTGATAGAGAGATCAACATCCCAAAACATAAATCTGCAACTAATCCTTGGGAATCAATATTTTTCATTAAGAACCTGTGAGAGTTAGGCCATTATGGGGAAAATCTGGTTGACACCTTGATGAAGTTATTCAGTTCAGGGGCTTAAGTCACTGAAAGGTAATAAAGAGCACAGAGCAATCTCGGGGCTGGTTAGGAGAGAAAACGATGGGAATATTGAGCTTCAGTTCAGTGAAAAATGACCTACTGATTTGTTGGGGAATGATGGGGTGCTGGCCTCCTGAGCAGGCCGGGCCAGACACAATCAACATGGCAGCACCTCACTCTCACTGCCTCTCACCATCTGCAGTCACTGCTATTTATAATTTATCTGACAGTTAAAAAGCAGTGGGGAAATATATAGGGATATATATTTGGGGGTCTTGGGATATTTCTAACATTTTCTATGTCCCCACCTTCATAACATTCTTTCCCATTTTGGGCTTTCTCCTATGGGTCATGGGAGATGGGGGCATTGAAGTATTCTAATCAGTCACTAGCCTGCTTGACCCTCCATCCTGCCCCCTGTCTTTGATTTTTCCCCCTGGCTCCATATGCGGGGAGGCCTTGTCATTTGGGCAACTGATTTGGACCTTGCAGTTGATCTCCCTTAGTTATGCAAAGCTTCCTATTGGCTCCACATTCTCCCCTTTCCACTCTCAGCTCTGCACGCCATCTTGGTTTCTATTCAGGGGCAGCTCCGTGGCCTTGGGCCCATCATGGACCTTACGCCAACTGGACTGTCCCTGTGGTTTTGCCCATCTTGGAGAGGGATGGAGATGACACATAAAGGTTGGGAGATACAGATGTAGAGAAGTTTGCTGGTGGAGTGGTAGACACTTTAAGCTCTTCCTACTGCTGGCCACAATTTTCTAGAAGGAAGACATGGGGTTTTGGGAACTGGCCTTGAAGATGTGGAAGAGGGAGCTGATCAGGGACAATTAAAAGGACAGCCTAGCAGGGTGAGAGCCATGCAGAGGCTGGGGGTTTGCACATAGAGTCTCAGCAGTCCACACTGTGGTGTGATTTCCTCCACCATGCTCAGCCTGCCCTGGGGAGGGAAGGAGAAGGCACGGTTGTGGGGAGACTTGTTTATATCCAGCCCTGTGTTATTCTGCCACATGTTACAGGTATTTACTTGTCTCTCTATCTGACTAGTCTGTTGGGGACATTAGAATACACATCTTATTGATTCTTGTGTCCCCAGAGCCAGACACAGAGCCTAGTACCTGGGCAGGTGTTTAACGGATCTGAGTCTTCGATAAATATTTCCTTTCAGCTCTAAACCCTGATGGTTTTATCTTTGTCCAGTGGATCTCAACCTTTTATATTCTGGGTACCCCTTCATACCCTCTCCCCAATCCTCACTTAAAAGATTTCGTCTTTTTAAACCATCTATTTATTAATAGCCATTCATTCATTTAGCCATTTAAAAATTAGTCAGGCATTCAATAAAACAATAAATCACATCATGAAATAGCAGGAACATAAAAAAAACCCAGCATTTACTTACTCAACTGGTTGATTGGTTTCTGTCAGCCTATTGTAGTGTTAGTGTAGCTAAATGTCCAAGTTTCACTAGGATTTGTGACCCACAGGCAACAGCTTGTGGGTTCCCTTCCCTCTTCCTCTAGGTGGCAGCATGGAGTAGTGGTTAAACCCATGGATTTTGGAATCAGATTTTCTGGACTCAAATCCTGGCACTGCCACTTACTAGCTGCTTTATCTTGGGCGAGTTATTTAACCTCAATTTCCCCGTCTATAATAAAATGGGGGGGGGGGATAAATACCCATCTCATGGAGTTGTTACAAGGCCTTTTACAAAGAGGCTAGAATTAATTGGCACTTCATAACCTGAGTGACGGAAAAATCACCCAGATATCTACGCTCTGACAACCTAGGGACCTCCCTATAGACGGCAAGAAGCCCATAGCCACCCATTCCCTCCGCGGGGAGGAAGGAATATTGCTTCTTAGTGTTGCTCCCCGTGATGTCCAAAGGCAGCAGCATTTCTGAGTGAAAACGAAAGCTTGCCTGCTGCTTGTTGGTTCTGTGTGTATTGATCAGCGTCGCGGGGGTCGGAATGGGGGTACTGTTCTAGAAACACTCACTTTGATTCCTCAAATAAATCCCCCCCCCCCCCCCCCCC